>NC_134414.1:78763896-79066927 GCF_030867145.1 Opisthocomus hoazin | reverse complement strand
TCTGGAAGCATTTATCAATGCCTCGATTTGTCATTTACTTTCCTAGCATCTCAAGGCTGTCGCTTCTTCAGTTAATGCCTTTTTTTCCCCAAAAACTCTAGTATTTGTAACTCATTTGCTCTCAGGATACTGCTGATGGAAATTAACTGATGTTCCTGTGTAGTACACCAGTCCAAGTATTCTTCGTGTAATTTTCTCACCTTTTGCAGTACATGTATTCATCACAGTGATCTTTCTGTGATGTCTTTGCATATCTCAATGTCTTAATCTCTTGTCCAGATATGTTATTTCAAGTACATGAAACTGTTATTATACTTAGCTTTACTTTAGCTCAGCTAAAACATTCTTTCTGAAGCTTCTGAGGAGTCATGCTCTTCTACTGCTCACCCACAGTGACTGTAAATCTCAGTATCGTATTGTACACAAGATAAATTCCGAGTCTCCTGGTAGTTTCTCTCTCAATTTCTGGTCCCAGACACTAATCATGACCTAAATCTCCTTGGGCAATCAGTTATTGCTCTAAAATTGAAAAGCTGTGGTAGTGGTAAGGCTAAATAAGCCAACTCACTAATATTTTTTCCTAATTAAACAAAGATATCAGCTGTACTTCTCTCATGCATTTCAGTTTTCCTTGTGGTGCAGTATTCATCAGCTCTTAGATTCATCGCTTTGCCTGTAATTGAGAAGTATTGAGATAAAGCTCTTCAGTACCTGGTTTCAGAACAAGGTACTATCCGAAATAAGTCTATGTACACAGCTTTCTGCTGCTTCATTTTCCACTAGAGCTTTAAAGCAGCAGTATTGTACATCAGCACACAACACAACTGCCTCCAATAGCCCTGAATCCTCCAGGAGCTACTGGTCCCCCAGGTCCTTCCAGAGCATCAGGCAGCTGCCACCACTCAAAAAACCCAGAAGTCATAACTACAAGGGTGTTCCAAGCCGCAGCCCGGGGAGCCTGGCAGCCCTGTCCCAGACAAAGGTGCTTTCTGGCCCTTGGTTAATTCACAGTGAAATGGCCTTTTCTGCGGCAGTTAAAATGGCAACGATGCCAGTTTCACAAAGCCGTTGCCAGGTTCTGTCAAAAAGTCATTTGTTCTTGGAAAATGTGTGCCCATGTTTCTGAAAGAAAATACTATCTGTATAGCCAGCTCATGGAAAACGCTTTTTAAAAAATGGGGTTTGTGTGTTTATGTTTAGAAAAAAAAATCATTATAAAACAGTGAGACTCTTTGTGCACATTTCTATCTGTGAAAAGTGCTTTTTTTGAATTTTTGGAAGAGGTCAAAAGCCACTTTTATCCCATGTTCCCCATTATTCTGCACTCTTGTTATTCCTCATATCCCAGCACCACTTTAAACACTGTTCTCCTGAAAAGTGCATGGCTGCCATTTCATGGCTATTCCAGGCCCTATATAAATCATACCGACAACTACTTGGAAAAAATATTTTTAAATCCCCAGTCAGAAAATCACAACCTCAGCAGTTCTTACTTCATGTGTTTCTGGGCCTAGTTACAGTAATTAAATGTTTTTTAGCTTGGTTTGCTTAGGAAATTAGGATTATGTAATTATATTCACTGTCTATGCTTATGTCCATGTTATCTGTCCTTGCTTGAATAACTTTTGCCCCCATTCAAAAATTTTATTGAAATTTGACAGAAGAGGTTAAGCCTCAGATATTCTATATTCTGTAAAAGGAAGCTTCCAAACAGGGGAGATATTTCTTAATAATGCCCCCCAAGGAGGACAAGGCTGCAGCCTTATTAAGGATCAGAGAAAGGCCACAAGCAGTCATCCTCAAGTCACATGCCCTTGGGATATTGGCCTTTATTAGTTTCACTGCTCCCACAACCAAAAATGCTGCCGATGCTGGGAACACTGTGCTATTCCAGGGGGTTGAGACAACTGGTCCCACAAAAAATTGAAGGGGAAGAGAGCACCTGCTCTTAAAAGTAGATGTGTTGGCTCATGCAGTCCTAATGCCACATGCGTTGCAGAGCTCAAAGTCTCAACAGGTCTCCTGACGTTGTCTGTACTATATAATTTCCTTTGAGTTGCCTTCATCACATATTTCTGCAGCAGCACCACTTGTTTTAGCATCCCTCCCAAAAGATCTTTCCCTACTACCACCTAGTGATTTGACAGACGCTATGTTTAGTTTGGCTTTAAAGTGCTCAAATAGCTTTGCCCAAGGACACTGACAAGTAGGGGATCTCATCCTTCAGCCTACCAGCACATGAAAATCTGTCATCAAAGAGTTTTCCTGGAGCTTTCTGCTCCTCAGCAAGCATAGTTTTTTCAAGTGCAATGACTGACTTTGCCATGAAATGCTGCTGTCTCATGCCAGTTACGTTCATCTGAAGATGATTCAAAATATGCCCCAACCAGATCACTGCTGACACCAGGTCTTTTTCATTCACATTACCTTAAACTTTGGGCTTCTATCTTTATCTTAAATTTTAGTCCTGGATTTTGTTTCCAGCTTATAGCATTGCCTTTCCTTGAAAGTATTCTGAAAGAGGTGCATGTTTTAATAATCTCCTTATTCCCCATCTGTCTCCTCCTCTTTCTGGGTATTTAAAGCCCCACTGCAAGCAATCTTCATTCTCATTGCCCTTTCACTGAGGACAGATTGTTGAAGACATTAGAGGCAGCTGTCTTTCAAAATGTTGACAGGATGGGAAGCCCGGCTCCAAAACACACAGCCCATGTTCCAGGGGAGAGAGCCCTCACAGAAGCATGGGGTAAAGCGACTTGAATGCAAGGGGCTTCAGACGGTTGGTCTAAGTCTTTGAGCTTTGTACAAGCTTTCCAAGGCTCTGTCACTGGTAAAAGGGTCAGCAGAAATGTGCACACTGCTGCCCCAGACAGCAGGTGACTGCTGACTTTGCCTGTCTTGTTATTGCCAGGACAACCAGCAGAATATAAGGGGAGACAGGCACAGGGGACAGCATGTTTCTTCACTTTGGAAGTGAACCCCACTGAGAAAGGAACAGGATGAAGTTCAAGCTGGAACCTGAATATGTTGGAAATCTGAGAGCACCTATCACAAGATATCTGGCTCAAGAAAGGGTCACATATTGTGAAAGTAAAAGCTGCTTTTCTTGAAAGATAGGCCAGAAGCTGTTATTCAGGCTCAACTCTAGTAACAACAGAAATCATGTTTCTTAACTAAAGAAAGGAGAAGCAGCTCCACTACCCACTCATTACAGCAGTGTATCTAGCAGTACAAAACTCCCTGTCCTAATTGTCAACAGTTTCCTATTTCTTTTGAAAGAGGTTACTGAAGTCCAGGGCTGCTTGCACAGGGTCCCCACGACTTTCACAGAAAGTTCCCTGCACCTTCCACAGAAATTACACCATCTGTAATGAAACCATCTGTCTGTATGTGGCAAATTCTGCTCCTTTCTGCAAAAGGCTCCCAGGTCTGCTAACTTGGCATTCCAAGTAAACACAGGCACAGAATAATAACTGTCCTGGCTTTTCAGCTGGTTTGGAAAAAAAAACTTTCAGAGGAAGGAAACGACAGTAACTGTAATGCTGTCACACAGCAAAGAAAACAATGTGGCAGCCCTCCCAGCACTGAGTAACCCACCTCTCAGTAATACTCAAAAAGGTTCAGTGGAATTCCATGAATGAGGTTGTACATTAGATAAGCAGTGAAAATGGGGCTGAAGTCCACGCTTACTACGAGCAGCACAGTTAGGGAAATTTGACTGGCATATGAAACCAGTTGCTCCAGCTTAGAAAACACAGAGCTTTTCCACAGTAGGCAGGGATGAAAGACAGCTGTCTCCTGAAAGCACCACCTCCAGCTTAATTTCTCTTTCTTGTATTTTATTTTTTTAATCGATAGATGTATATAACTCGTATAGACTCAAACTTCCGTTCACCATCCCCATAAATGGGTGCAAAGAATCAGAAATGGCATACTGATGAACTGAATGAGAAAGAGAAATTGCCTCTGCCTTCTGCAGAGGTAAAGAGAAGGTGGGATGCTCGCTATGCTTCATTTGCCTTGGCGAGAATGTGACAGTAGTGCCTGGTATTTTCAGTGTTTATTGCCACCTTTATAAAACTTTCGTATCCTTCTCTCTCCCTGATCGCTTTATATACATTGCCATTTTCTCGGCAGTGCCTCCTATTGTGATATGTAACTATTTTAGAGCCTCTAAGCCATTGTATTACTAAAAGAAAAGTATATATTTCTCATGTTTCCAGAGATGTTAATTAGCACGCCAGAGATGCTAATTAGCTGCAGTGCTCCTCACTTCAGAACAGGATGGCACGTGTGAGAGGACACTGTGCAAATGTCCTCCCTTTACGTGAAAAGGCAGTCATATTTTTTTCCTGCTGGCACAGATGCTTCTGGTGCTTGGAGACCCTTTAATCTGCTTCTCTTCAAAAAATGTCATCCAGTCTCTGGGGAATTACTTTGGGCCTATATTTATCCTTACTTTTAGATGAGATTAAGATATTGGTGAGAGTTATTTATAGGAAGTTATAAAGGCTACAGATGCTTTGAAGAGGTCATTTCACAAGGCACATTCCCTTTATAACTGCACAGAATTCAAGACAATTTTAAGAGTGAAAATTCACTTTTTCACACTCAGCATCTTATAATGAGCTGGCACCTGCTGCTCATCTGTGTTATAATGAAGCCAAGAAATGTCCTTCAAAATTGGATACATTTTGAAACTGGGTTATAACATATACAGAGGTAGATGTTGATGCTGCTGCATAGGCTGCCTAGCAGATTGCTTCAGATAGGTGCTATGTGTAAGTGTAATATGAAGTATATTTTAACTGTAAAATGGACCTCAAAGTCTAACCCTTCATGTAGACTGCTTATAGCAGAGTTTGTGTAAAACATGAGGAGATAAGGTGGATAAGGAATCAGCTGGACAGTTGCACTCACAGAATTGTGGTCAATGACTTGATGTCCAAATGGGGACCAGTGATGAGTGGTGCTCCGCAGGGGTCAGTATTGGGACCAGCCCTGCTTAACATCTTTGTTGGCAACATGGACAGTGGGATTGAGTGCACCCTCAGCAAGTCTGTCGATGACACCAAGCTGTGTGGTGTGGTTGACACACTGGGGGGAAGGGATGCCATCCAGAGGGACCTGGAAAGGCTTGAGAGGTGGGCCTGTGCAAACCTTATGAAGTTCAACAAGAGCAAGTGCAAGGTCCTGCACATGGGTCAAGGTAATCCCAAACACAAGTACAGGCCATGCGGAGAATGGATTGACAGCAGTCTTAAGGAGAAGGACTTGGGGGTGCTGGTTGACAAGCAGCTCAACATGACCCAGCAATGTGTGCTTATAGCCCAGAAGGCCAGCCGTATCCTGGGCTGCATGAAAAGCAGTGTGGCCAGCAGATCGAGGGAGGGGATTCTGCCACTCTGCTTCACTCTGTTGAGACCCCACCTGGAGTCCTGCATTCAGCTCTGAAGCCCTCAGCACAGCAAAGACATGGATGGGTTCAGAGGAGGGCCACAAAAATGATCAGAGGGCTGAAACACCCCTCCTATGAGGACAGACTGGGAGAGTTGGGTTTGTTCAGCCTGGAGAAAAGAAGGCTTCGGGGAGATCTTATTGCAGCCTTTCAGTACTTAAAGGGAATTTGTAAGAAAGATGGGGAAAATCTTTTTAGCAAGGCCTGTTGTGACAGGACAAGGGGTAATGGTTTTAAACTAAAAGAGAGCAGATTTTCATCACTGCTGTGCCACTCTCCATCATCTTTGAAAGGTGCTGGAGGACAGGAGAGGTGCCAGAGGACTGGAGAAAAGCCAGTGTCACTCCAATCTTCAAAAGAGGCAAGAAGGAGGACCCAGGGAACTAAAGGCCGGTCAGCCTCACCTCCATCCCGGGAAACGTGATAGAGCAGCTCATTCTAGAGGTCATCATCAAGTAAGTGGAGGAAAAGAAGGTTATCAGGAGTAGTCAGCATGGATTCACCAAGAGGAAATCATGCTTGACCAATTTAATAGCTTTCTACAAATGGCATGACTAGCTGGGTAGATGAGGGGAAAGCAGTGGATGTTGTCTACCTCGAATTCAGCAAGGCTTTCGACACGGACTCCCATAATATCCTCCTAGGGAAGCTCAGGAAGTGTGGGCTGGATGAGTGGTTGGTGAGGTGGATTGAGAACTGGCTGAATGGCAGAACTCAGAGGGTTGTCATCAGCGGCGCTGAGTCTAGTTGGAGGCTGGTGACAAGTGGTGTCCCCCAGGGGTCAGTACTGGGCCCAGTCTTGTTTAACTTCTTCATCAACGACCTGGATGAAGAGTTAGAATGTACCCTCAGCAAGTTTGCTGATGACACCAAACTGGGAGGAGTGGTGGATACACCGGCAGGCTGTGCTGCCATTCAGCAAGACCTGGACAGGCTGGAAAGTTGGTCAGAGAGGAACCTGATGAGATCCAGCAAGGGCAAGTGCAGGATCCTGTACCTGGGGAGGAACAAACCCTTGCACCAGTACAGGCTTGGGGCGGACCTGCTAGAGAGCAGCTACACGGAGAGGGACCTGGGTGACCTGGTGGATGACAACTTGACCATGATCCAGCAGTGTGCCCTGGTTGCCAAGAAGGCCAATGGGATCCTGGGGTGCATCAAGAGGAGTGTGGCCAGCAGGACAAGGGAGGTTCTCCTTCCCCTTTACTCCGCCCTAGTGAGGCCCCATCTGGAGTACTGTGTCCAGTTCTGGTCTCCGCAGTTCAAGAAAGATGAGGTGCTACTGGAGAGAGTCCAGTGGAGGGCTACGAGGATGATGAGTGGGCTGAAGCATCTGTCCTACGAGGAAAGGTTGAGGGAACTGGGCTTGTTCAGCCTGAAGAAGAGAAGGCTGCGAGGGGACCTAATAAATGTTTATAAATATAAGGGTGGGTGTCAGGAGGATGGGGCCAGACTCTCTTCAGTGGTGCCCAGTGACAGGACAAGGGGCAATGGGCACAAACTGAGGCACAGGAAGTTCCATCTGAACATGAGGAAGAACTTCTTCCCTCTGAGGGTGACGGAGCCCTGGAACAGGTTGCCCAGGGAGGTTGTGGAGTCTCCTTCTCTGGAGATATTCAAGACCTGCCTGGACAAGTTCCTGTGCAGCCTGCTGTAGGTGACCCTGCTTCGACAGGAGGGTGGAACTAGATGACCCACAGAGGTCCCTTCCAACCCCTAACATTCTGTTATTCTGTGATTTTGACTGGATATAAGGAAGATATTTTTTACGATGAGGATAGTGAAACACTGGAATGGGCTGCCCAGAGAAGTGGCAGATGCTTCATCCCTGGAAATATTCAGGGTCAGGTTGGATGGGGCTCTGAGCAACTTGGTCTAGAGGAAAGTGCCTCTGCCCATGGCAGGGGATTGGAAGTAGACAATCTATAAGGTCCCTTCCAACCCAAACCATTCTATGATTCTATGATTCCGTAAGGGCTGAATGGAGAAATTTCTTCCAGTCAGCCAAATGCTGCTAGATTTTAAATTAAAACTCTCTTAGAAAAGCAACAAGAAAAAAACCCACAAAAACAACAGCAACAACAAATAGCCTGGCAACTTTAAAAGCGGTGACTGACTTGAATGCCAGTTTTTAAGTATCAGAGGAAATGTGTCTCTGTGTACTTCTGATTAAAATCTGCTGTTTCTGACACATCAGGCCCGTTGGTGGGCAAGACGGCAAAGTAAAGCCCTCACATGCTCCATGTTCCTGGGGTAGAATACAGAATGTGGCAATGCTGAATTTGCTCTCCCTCTACCTTCTTTCCTACTTGTGCAGATAACTCGCCCAGGTTGCCTGACATCAATGTCTATTTGGATTACCATGCAAATCATACACTCAGCCTCCATTTCCAGGGGCTGTAATAATCTCCTACATTGATACAGATGCTTGATGCAGAGGAAGCCCACACGCCCATCAAAACTATACCATCATGACCCTTATGATTGCTGAAATATAAAAAATGCAGCTGAAATTAAACACTATGGTAGCTGATACTTACGCACAGCATGAGCACAGGCTTCTGAATTCCCTTCAATGGGTTTATAAGATGAACATTGCCAAGAAAATGGAGTTAGTAGAAGAGCAGTACTGAAGATATGCATAATACGAATGAGTATAGCAACAAATGTCCATAGACTACACAACAGAATTCTCTAATATTTTTTCTTTATCCTTAAAATGGATACCTGGAGTACCTCTCCTATGAGAACAGGCTAAGAGAGTTGGGGCTGTTCAGCCTGGAGAAGAGAAGGCTGCGGGGTAACCTTATATTACATATCCAGTACCTGAAGGGGGCCTACAGAAAGGATGGAGAGGGACTTTCCACAAGGGTGTGGGACAAGGGGGAACGGCTTTAAACTGAAAGAGGGCAGATTTAGATTAGATATTAGAAAGAAATTATTCACCATGAGGGTGGTGAAACACAGGAACAGGTTGCCCAGAGAAGCTGTGGATGCCCCCTCCCTGGAAGTGTTCAAGGCCAGGCTGGACGGAGCTCTGAGCAACCTGGTCTAGTGGAAGATGTCCCTGCTCATGGCAGGGGGGTTGGAATTAGAATCACAGAATCATAGAACGGTAAGGGTTGGAAGGGACCTTAAAGATCATCTATGATTATGTCCTTCCACCGTACAGAATTCTTTAATTTTTTATTTTAATTTGCACCTCAATAGATATAAATCCGGCCTACTCTGTTTTAAATAATAATAAAAGATAGCACTTTTCTAAATCTTCAAAATGTAGTGCTTTGCTCAAACAGATTGACACCTAGATTAGTATTCTGAGTCAAAAAGGTTCTCCTTTCTGTATTTTTTTGTGAATCTTTGCTTTTGAAGAAATGATGAGGTGGCAATGCACACCCATGATGCTAAATTAAGAAACTCCAATAAATTTGAAGAGATTATCATTGCTTGCATAACAACTTGTTTCAATGAGATGTCAGATATTTCTTGAAATTAATAGCCTGGCATTATGGCTAGGTGAGATCCAAGACAGTGAATTTTCCAGGTGATCCGAGAGAGATTTTTTGTTTTCTCCTTGTAATGCGCCATTGGATTAACCTCTTTTTAAGAAGAAAGCACACTTCTGTGACGGAAAAGCAGATTTTTTGGGGGGTACGTAATCTATATTGATCAAAGTCTGATTTTGCTTGAGTTTTCTCGTGTCTAGTGGGCTATGATATCTCATGAGACTAGATACCTCACGTCTAGTCACTGATGAGGTATAACAGAGCCTGGGAGGCACATGGCAGAACGCCATGCCTGTTACAGCAGGGCTAAAGACGATCATCCTTGGGATAGCATGGCTTTTCTCCAAGACATCATCAATCCCATTCAGATCCAGTGTGTGTCTTCAAGACTTCACATTCTTATGCACCTTCCCCAAAGAACAGACCTTACTGACGTGAGTGTTGCCGTTCAGCCACAGGGAATTATGAAGCTATACATGACCTTTTCCTCTAAGAGATTCAGGTGTGCAGCTGAAATGGAACATATTTGAAACCCTTGTTGCCAAATATCTTAACTCCGTTATCCATCTCACACCTACCCTACTACTCAGTGGTCAGAATCTAAAACATCTCACTTACGACGACCTTATTAGGTATCTATGATTCTTTGCAATAACTCTAATAATTGGCTGGTAGATCCTTGTCGCTTCTTTGGTGTTGACCAGCGTAATGCACACTGGGTGGAAGACTCTGAGTTATTCAAACAACTTCCCAGGGTCTAAATTAAAGGTGTAACCACTCTAGGAGTTCATTGAAAACCTTGCCATTGAAAGGGTTGCAACAGTCATAGAATAAATACAAATGAAATGAAATGTTAGAACAAACGAGAGTAGGAAAATCATCCTGAAAATGTAACAATTCCATTACAAAATGCACTGTCACCTGGAACACGGTGTTCTTCTCCAGCTGTCCTGTTTAAAAAAGTTGGGAATAGAGGGAGCTGAGAGATTAATGATGGGAACGACTGGATTGAGAAACCACATTTGTATGAAGAGAGATTGAAAATTTTGGGACAGTTTATTTTAGCAAAAAAGACAAAGAGATGTTGACAACGGCTTTCAAAATAATGCATGACAGCAGGAAGGTGGCACAAGTGCTGCTAGATGTGTCCCCACAGAATACAAAAAGGAGAGATCTTGCTATTAAATTCAGAGGGCAGAAAATTAAAAAATGTAGAATTATTTTTCAATGAAGTACACAATCAGACAATAAGGTTTATTGCCCATTGATGGTTATTATCAGAGCTATCATTAAAAAAAAAACAGCCCCAAAACACTAAACAAGCCAACAGTTAAGATACTAGGATTTATACATTAGGAATTTTTAAAATCAAATAGAGATTAGGAAAGAGAGAAACCCTAATTTTTTTTCAGGGCATCTCAACCTGTACCTGAGAGCATCAGGAAGAAAGTTTCCGTCTTGGGAGGAGTGACGAGGTCACCCATAAGGAGAGGAAGACAGTGGGGCTACCATAGCTACTGCCAGGAAATCTACTAGTGTGAATGGATGCAAGGTCTTCCCCTCCTCACTGGATTACCTGTTTTGGCAGTGCCTTACAGGTTGAGGTGCATAAAATAGCAGAAATTGATGGTTCTTGTCCTTTTATCACCTGGTTAGACTCTGATACATCTCTGGCTGCTGGGTGATTAATCTGGGGAAGGTACAGATGCTTGACCTAGCAGTGCGCTCTGGCCCTGGAAATGATGCAGAGATACCTGAGCCAGCTGCCGAAGAGCCACCCGGGCTCCCAGGACAGCCTGGTTTGGAGGTGTCCTAGCCTGGCAGCCCAGAGCAAAGATGCTCAGGGAGCCCATGGGAAGCCCTGGGTAGTGGCATGCTGTTGCAGAGGGGATACCAGTGTTTAAGCCTGCTGAAGGGAGGGGGCACACGTCACACTGCCACAACTGTTCCACCTGGCAGCCAAAACCTTCTGAGGGGGAGAAGATTGTTATCAATATTTCTGTTGTGTATCTGTGGCAGAAATGACCAACAGATGTTAGCCATCTTCCAGGACTCTTCAGGAACTGTAATGTAAGGCAAAAGCAAGAGAAAGAGCCAGCACAGATCAGCTTGTGATCTGACTGGAGTTTTGGCCTGATTCAGACCTATGCAGAATCCACAAGCTTCACAGAGGCAGTTTACCAAATTAACAAAATAATTTAACTTTGTCTTGCACAGTTTCTCAGAAACTTCAGGTATAACTTGTTGCTAGGACATGATGCTGGACTAGATGTAGAGTCCCATTTTATCTAGCAATTTATGTGTTTTTAACAATATAGTACCTATATTAATAAAATGCTTCATTTCTGCTGTCCTTGCACACTCATGAGTTGTGAGCCAAAATAATTTTCTTCCTTGCAATATTAAGTAGAGTTAAAGGGGTGAGTCCTCTTCCAGAATAGCTTGGAGATACGTTCCTTCTTTTTGTGTTCTTCACACTTTGCTGATAATCCATTTCTTGTTTATGTCTGGGAAATAAATATATCCCCTTTGTCATCAGTCTTAGATGCTGCTACACTTCTGCTGAGCTCTCCACCCTGGACGCCATTCCAGCAGCCATGTTGTAAATCATTTCTTTGCCTCAGGACCTTATATTTGCAAGGTCAATTGCTGCTGAAATGATGATTACTGTAAAGTTGCTATGTATAAAGGGGCTGACAATCACAGTGCCCTTGAGTATTGACTGCAGGAGGTGGCTACCATCCTATTTTCTGCTCCAGAAAAAACTCTTAAGCAGTGTACTGTTGACTGGACAAGGTCCTGTGCAGCCTGCTGTAGGTGACTGTGCTTCAGCAGGAGGGTTGGACTAGATGACCCACAGAGGTCCCTTCCAACCCCTACCATTCTGTGATTCTGTGATTCTCTGACTGTACAATATGGTCCCAGAGAGGGAAAAACTGAAGATCTGTCCTGTGATTTCATCTCTGGCATCAATATTAAACAAAAATGTATCCAGAAAATAAATCTTTAAAATTAAAGCATTCACAGACATAATATTGACCCTAGCTTATACATTTTCTTCTTCTTAGATAATGCAAATAAATGTTTCCTTATTGCCTACTTTCACATTTGCAGCTGTAACCCAAGACTGAATTTCTCATCTGCTATGGAAGAATGGAGTCTAATTTTTACTTTGTAAATACAAAACGGCACAAAGTAGAGGACTAAGACTTCAAAATTTCACAAGGTAACTCTGTTTCTGGACTGGTACTGTCTCCTGTTCTTATAATGCCCACAGTAACCTATCTCTCAGGTGAGCAGATGAGTAGAGCAGACATGTATAAGAAATAAAAATAAAAAATAAATTATGTTATCAGTAGCCTTTCCTCACATAACATAGCACATACATATAATATATCTGGCTAAACTGAACATGTAGAAGAGTTTCCTCTATAGTTCAGCATTTCTTACTTTTTTTTCTGATTAAGCATATAAAAATTTAGGTTAATTTTTTTCTTGTCACGATTTTCTAGCTGTTTCTTTAACAATGAACCTAAGTAATTAAGAAACAAGACAACCCAAACCAGATGCCATGTTCCACTAGTCCTCGAGGTGGGACCATACAGGAAAGACCAAGCATTTCACAGCTTCCTCCTAGCCAGTGCCAGGAGCACCAGGGGACTACAGCACTTGTACAGACCAGTGCATCTCCAAGGCTTCATTTAGGATGTTGTCTCTGGGCAAAGTCATTTGCCAGACACCTAGCTAAACGACTCCATTTACTCCAGAGTGGCTAAATACTTTAGAACACTGCCAAATTCTAATCACATTGATTTGAAAGGGCCTTGAGACATCACTGAAAGGTTAGTAACCACCACTAGCCCAGGTGTTGCTCACCAGTCAGGAGCTGGTGATTTATAGTGTGTTTCCACCTACAGTAGCTTAAGGAAAGAGCTCAGTTACTGCTAACGCTGTTTTTTTTGCAGGCTAAACTGTAAGATTTGCTTTCAGAGCTTCTTTCCTCTGCATGTTTCCTGGGAAGCAGAAGCAAATTCTACATTTTGGTTCAGAAGGATCCAAAACCAGTCAAGGAGTAAGGGCCGCTCTGGGAGTTTCATCAGAGAGATTTGAATGCGTGTGATGTCAATGAAAATAAATGACATCTGGCCTGCTTCTTTCTCTGTGATAATTTCAGAGCAAAAGGATACTGTAATAACGAAAAAATATTGATAGCCTTTCCTCAGTAATGAATTCAAGGTTTACAGAACACAGCAGGGACTCTAGCATAACAACATCACATTCCTTGAGAAACATGGTTATTACAAAAGTATTAAATTATTTTTCAATAAAATATTTCATACACATAAACACATAAAGCAGCTGGAGAGAAAAATCAAATTCTAATTCTGTCTTTAAACCCCGATGATAAGTGGCTTCCTTCAGATTCCAGGAGACAGATAAATTTAAAGACAGGCTTGCATGTAGCCTCGATTTCTACTATCTTCTTGACTAGGGCTCAGGAATGCCATATTGAAGATAAAATTTAATTTCCATGAGAGGGCCAGATGACTCTGGGAACTGCTAATGGCATGTAGAGCCTTTTGCCTTTGTAAGTCGCTGGTTCAAATAGAGGTCAAACTGTGACCGATCTTTGCTCCCCTCTGATGGCTGTTCGGTATATGGTCCGTGACATGAATCAGTCCTTCCCAGCTGCTTTCTGCATCCTCACAGCTGGCACAGTCCCAGCTATTGTATCTGCCAGATACTGCAGGGCTATGGGGGCTGTGGTGGCAGTGGGGAGGCCAATGACTTCTTTGTCATTGCTGGATTTTTGGCCTTCTTCCTTCTGACCAAGGTGGAAGTTATACACTTGGCAGCATAATGAACCCACACTGCTCATATTATACTATTTCTATGGCTGGCAGAGAATTTAATTCTCCACTGTTGTCAGCCAAACAGCCTTCAGTAAGACTGAAAATGAATTTAAAACCAATGGACTTTCCTCCTTCACATACACAGTATATATTCACATATACAAAAATCCCAACCCAAACCGTGAATCAGGATGCCTCCACCTCCCTGTATATGAGCTAGTCTTTGAAAGACTATCAGTCATTTCAGTGAACTGTAGATTATTTACCACTGGCCTAATGCGGGAGGGGGAAAATAAGACTATTACTTGAAAATCAGAAGGAGGATATGATGTTAAGAAGACTTTTCTCAACTGTGCCACTATCAGTCTGAGAAAAAATGACCTTTGTAAATGCTATAGGTTTATAATTTTATGCCATGGAACAGCATCATATTAAAAGCATGAAAAGTGCAGAGTGAGAGGGTCTGTACAGGATCTGATGTTCATGAAAGGAAAATAAGGTGCACTTTAAGTCTTTGAATGTTTGCTCTGTGTCTTCTGAAGGAGGCAAAATGAGATTTGACTCTAAAAGAAAAGGCAGAAACAGAGGAAGGATGACGTACATCCCCATTTCCCTTCGTGCCCTCACCTTGGGCTGAAACTGCCATCCTGCAGATCCTGCTGCCCACAGTTACCATCCCACTGAATGTATGCACAACACCTTGGTGTGGGAGGTTCTTGCTACCTTCTATATTTTTCACATCCTACCTACAAGATCACCAAACTATAGCTCTCTGTGGCACTAACTTTGCATAGATCAATATGAAGTTAAAATCACATTTCTGTGGCCTAAATTCACAGTTGCCAGTAATGCTGGCTATATCAATGATTGGCTTTCTGCATCTTTTGGACCATATCAGCATTTTGGTCTGCTTCTGTTATGTTATCAGCATGATGCTTCGGCTAAACAACAACATTAAAACTGTAGTTTTGGCAAGTTGAACAGCCTGAAACACAGCAATGTTATCATTTTCTACATCTCCTACTGTCTACAGATACAAAACACCTACTCTGTTTAGAATAAAAAAATTAAAGGGTGTTTAGTATCTCTCTGGATAAGCTTAATTTACATAGAAAAATATACCAAAACATTTAACAAGAACTGTTGCAACTGATATCATACGTTTTAGAGAGAGAAAAAATCCTATGGAGTTCCAGGAGGAAGAGGCTGTAGTAAATGAGGAATACTTGAAAAAATACTACAGTCTGTAGAAAATTGCTGCTTATTTTTCAGGAAATGTTAATTAAAAACTATTTCCACAACAATTACATTTAGGTTTAGGGTATTTCTTAGTTTTTATGCGAAGCAAACATCAAAAATGACCCTTAAAAGATTTTGGGAATTTTTTTTTTTTAATTTTGCATTCATTGAAGGGTTTTTAGAAAAAAAAAATCATGTAAATATGATTGCTTTTCAGTCTAATAATTTTGATCATTACTTGTTCTAAATCTAATTAAAAATAAAGATATAACCCAAATGCTTACATATGCCTCTACACAGTTCCCAAGAAAGACAAAATTCAATATATAGTTAATTTTAAGTGGATGACATCCCTCAAATACCTCAAAGTCCAAAAGACTTTGGAACACATTTGTCTAGATCACAAAGCAAATTTCTGTGGAAGAGATTTGCAGATTCAGCTGCGGAATAATAAAGCTAGAACTTCCCTCTGAACGGGAAAGACTGGCTTCAGTGGGATGTGCTTTTTTCCCCACCACGCAGAGCTCAATGGGTCACTGATCAGAGGTAACAGTGAACTGATCATACTCACAATGCTTCCTACATATAATCAGTTGCAAATTCACTTATATGAATAAATAATAATTATGCAAATTTATATAAATAGTTGAAAAATCTTAACATATTTTCATATGTTATGATTAATAAATGATTCTTGATTATCAGCAAACTTTCAGCCTAACAACATGAACCAGCACATTTCATTGGCATTTCAAAATAAAGCACAAAACAGGTTTGGAAATTTGCTTCAAAAGATTTACTTCCACTACTTTTTTAACTAAATCTGTTTGCTTCCCAGAAATACCAACATGAGTAACCTCTTTATATTGAAATACTGTTTATATAACAATAAAAGCTTAATGTTGATGCACATGCAAACTGGAAGGGTTGCAGCTGAGACATTAGATTTCTCATTTATTATTTCTTTTTCAGGCATCCAATCAAAAAAAAAAAAGCGATGCTGAGATGGCTATGTAGAAAAAAAAGGCATGCAGTTCGTTTTTCCCGGGTGAAAGGTTATTTTTTTTAATGTACATTAGAACAAAGGATTGATGAACTATTATAAGCAGCATATGGATAAAAATAAAAATATATTAATGATTTATTTTTAGAAGCAAAAGCCATGTTGCAATGCAGGGAATTACTTTTACACTAATCATAATGTTTCCGGTTTTTCAGTGATGCAGTCAAAAACAAAAAAAAACCCCACTCTGTAACTTCAAAAGTTCAATGTGAGTCTGTCATTCAACAGCTAATATCTTGGTTTACCATTTGTTTGTGATTCTAGATGTTCCAACAAATGTTTTATTCTAATTTTGTTGAGGAATATACATTTTCTTAGTTTGCTGCCCAAACAATTAATATCACTTACTGATGTTTTCCTTGCTGCACTATTGAAAAATATAACAAATGTAAATAAATGCTGTATTATTGACACAAACACTGGGGCAAATTTGCTGTATAAATCCAGGGTACCTCAAAGGACATCAGCAGATTCAGAGGATGTAACCGATACCAGTTACGTAATGTATGGTAATATTAAGTCATTCTGGTTAACATCTCTGTGTTAACACTGAATTTTACTGGATAAATATATGCCTTCCTTCACTGTGACAGCTAAATTTGGTCCTGAACTCCATGCCATGTAGGTATGGATCAGGACAAATTTGGAGCCTAGTGCTCTTGGAACACTGACTGTTACCCGACTCTGCTCCTGATGAGCAACTTTTGACCTTGGAAGTATCTCTCTTGGTGAGGACCAAGGACTGATTAGAGAAGATCTAGCCTGTAGCGTCTTGCCTGTTTGAATCGTGGTATTCATTCTTCACTGTTTGATATCACCCTACAAGGGAGGGAAGGGCTCTGACTATCATTACGCATTTCCTTGTTCTCTGTGTGTTTAGACAGCAAGCAGTATGGAGTGATAGCAGCACTCTCCAAAGAGGTCTGTTACGGCCCAGTAAGGACTCCAACCACTGCAAACAGCAGATGAAAAGTTATCACTGTGTTTCAAGTGCAGCCTGTGGTTAATTACACTGACGTATTGGTCCATGAATTGCTCAAGGACGTCTTGAACCTTTTAAAGTAAAGAACATCTAATTAATGATTCATTGAATAAATTAATAGAATTTAAAAATGAATAAATTGAATTAATTGATTGAATGAATATTCTTGCATTTAACATGTATATTCGTCTTCAAAAGCATCTGTGCTCATGCAAGTGTTCCTTATTGTGGAAGACTTTAAAAGAATTACATTTTGATTGAAGACAAAATCCATCTGGTTTTTTTTTATTTATTGGTGGGGATTGTAATAACAAAGACTGTTGCTTTTTGAAGAATAGCAAGCCACATAACATCAGGAAATTATTTTAAAATAAAAATAGTAGAACATCTTTGTCCTCTACAGAAATGTATTATCTAAAAAAGTTATTCTAGCAGTGTCTTTTCCTTGTTTGTTTGTTTGTTTGTTCATTTTTCTTTGCATTGACTGCACCTCAGAAAAATCCATTTGTCTTTTTTCACAGTTAGGGACCAGCTTATAGCATATGCTCAAAATCAGAAAGTATATTTCCTCTGGTAAAAGAGAAGATCCAAGAACTCTTTGCATTTGGAGTTTCTCGGAAGCAGCCAAGATACAGTTAAATTTTTACCTCACATGAATTTCTTGGCATTCTTTAGGAATGTGTTAAACATGTTATTTATTAGAGAAATCTGCAAACAAGCATCACTCAGTCCAACAAGACATTAATTATAAATACATCTTCTGCCAGATCTAAGTATTCAATGTTTATGTAATTTATTTGTGCATGTAGGGCAAAGACTGTAAGCATAAATCTAGTCATTAATTTGAATAGTAGCTACTTTTCTCATGTATTTTGTAACATTTTTCAGTTAACTGAAGTTTCTTCTTATGAGGTGAATGATGTCAGTAGAAGATGGCTCCTTCAGCACCCATTTCTTTTCTCTCTCTCCTCAGGGCCTGTATACTTCTTTTGCAAATTAAAATCCAATTTCTGTTCCAAATATTTAGGTGCTTATATAAATACATGCAAATAGTTATTTAAATTATATAATAGCCTGAATGAATTTTGTGACTTGAAAATGCAGTTTCAGAGCCACTGAAAGTTTATGTTAGTACAGGTGAAACAAGACTGTGACTCAGACGGAGAACCAGCCTGCTTAGCGAAAATAAGATTTCCTGAAACAATTGCTGAGAAGTTAAACTAAAATTAAACCCTTGGGGAGAAAGAAATTATCATTATCTCTTTATTTTACAGTATTATGCTTTTTCCTACCTTCTGGTCTGCAGCTAGGATCATGAATGCAAAAGGCAGTGAAAGAGGCTGTTCTAACACCACCTGCTCAGCAGCGGACACCAACAATGCTCCCAGTACAAGCAGAGCTGCTGCTGTAGGAGTTTCGGCACAGGTTTACAAATTGATGATCACGGTGTATGGGGGACTCTCAGTTTTATAATGACCTGAAAAATTGTAGTAAAGCTCTCCAGTTTCTTTGTCAATGAATGTAGTCTACATCTGGAGCCCGCCATATGCTGTCAAGGAATATGCAACTTGTACCTAAATTCTTAAATCAGGAATAATATGGGTCTGATTAAATCTGGGATCATTAGCCAAGTTGGAGATAAGGCCAAGAAAATGCCAAATGAAACAGAGGTATAAAATATGTCCAAGTTTTCAATATTTTTATTTAGAACTTTATGTATCTCCAGCTAGGTATAGTGATTGCTTTTTTAATTCCTCCGAAGCTTGTGTCTGCCTGAATGAACTTGCATGGAGACATAAGCTGTAAAAAAAAAGAGTTCTCGGAGAGTTAGAAAGTTTTTAAGGAATGGAAGAGCTGGGGACAGGAGTGCAGCTGTGGCCCTGGAGTCTTTCTTCTGTTCAGAGACTGCAGACAGACAACCTGTTCCCAGGGCATGGGCCAGAGGAGGTGAAGAGAACAGGCAGCGCTGGAAGCCATGTAGATCAAAGAAAAGCCTAAAAGCATCTAAGCGCAATACGATTCGACCAAAATGTAGGTGTTTGGAGAGTGTCCAAGTGTCAGGGCTCCTGCAGAGCTCTGTGGTAAAGGCACAAATTGGGCTGAATATTTTTCTGAAGTGGAATATTTCAGATGACAGTGTTGCCTCATACCAGACTTCTTTATTCATTCCCCACTCTAAACACTCACTGGTTCACAAGTGTCCATTCCGGGTCCCAATTGCTTGCATACACAGATGCAAGGTGCCGTGTGATTTGCAGAGCTGGAAGTCCACAAGTACCACCTCCCCCCCAAACTAGTCACGTTGCAGGACGTTTCATAGGCAGTGATGCGAGGAAGTTCAGGGAGCTGTAGTGTTCCAATACAGGTATGTCCTTGTGAAGCTCTGTTTGAAAGACTACAACTCCCAGAATATTCCACTTTTTCATTAACTGCTGCAGAGACTTTTGTAAGATGACACCTGCTGCAGAAGAAGAAAAAAAATGCTGGGAATCAATTGTTAGTGTGGAAAAAGTAATTAGGAAAGTGTACTTTTAAACTGACACTCCAGAATCTGTACTGGGTTGGTTTTAGGCCACGTAAGAAACAGAGATACAGAGAACTTCATGCAAACAGAAAAAACAGCATTAGAAAAATTATTATTTGAACTTTACAGAGTCTTTTTTCAAAGTTCCAGCTTAACACCAAAAAGGGGATCCTCTGGATCTGGACTGGAGCTGAACTCCAAAAAAACATCCTAGAAGGCAATATTTGGGGCAGACATAACTACAGTCTGAAAAGGAGAGCTCAGCAACCGTATGGACTTCAGTGCATGCTCCTCATCCTGGGAGGTACTCAGTGACAGGAGTACATCTCTGCGCCGTAAGGAGACATACATAACCTCTTTTTATTTAAACATATATATGTATATATAATTTGGTCTCACCAAATCATTAAAATAATTTATGCATGCAATGAAGAGTGCACTTGAAAGGAGACTAAGGACTTGCACAAACTTGCAGTCCACTGTCCTGCAAATCCTCCCAGTTCTGACCCCCAAATATTGCTACTTGATTGTTTTTGCAGCTGTGATTTTTTTTTTAATGAAAAAATAACCCATTGAGGATTAGCTTCCAGCATATTCTAAAAGTTTCTGTATCTTTCCATTTCTTACCTAAAACTGGGTGCTCCCAGACAGCAGCACGTACAGCATATTTCTTGCTATGCAACTGCTTCAAATCATTTCCTGAGCCAAATATTCTGAAGACTGATAATAATCCATACCACAACAGAATGAAATACCTGAGGACTTACACTCTAATACTTTTATGATGTGCAACAACATCCCTGAGAGAAGCCTGAAAACAGCACAGTAAAAACTGAAAGCTGCCACACAGTGTAAGGCTATGAAATGGAGTCTTTCAAACTGTGAATGTCTCTAGCTTCATATTTTATTCAGCATTTAACCAAGGACAGAGGTACTTCCTCAATATGCATCCCAAGCACATCAAATTTTCTACAACTTTTAGTTTCTACAGTTCTTTCGACTGGCTCTAGAGCTTCTGTGGGCACCCTGGACGTTAACACTCTCCTGCAGATGAGATTCCTTTTTTTTGCTGTTATTACACAGCAACAGTTTTCATTTCCAAAACACTGTAATCTGCAAATACTACATCAGTGGCACAGTGATAATGATAGTGCCCAACCCATGAATTTTTTGTCACACTTGACTTCAACTGACTGAGAAAGATACACATACCACTAATGACAAGATTATCATGACGGTAGACATTCAGAGAATGATGTGTTAAGCACTCTATTTGCATTGCAATTTAGAAAAACATCTGGAAAGTCAGAGAGGAAATACTCTATGAATTAACATGTTCCATACATAAGTCTAAAATCTGCAGTATTGCAGGCTATGTACTAAGGTCTTAAGCCTATGATTCAATTATGCTGTAAATGCCTGGCCTGTAGCAAGGGCCTCCTGCAACTGCAGAGAGGGTTTTCCAAGCACGCGAGGAAATGAGCTTGTTTCTGCACGTCGCTGAGAGGCATGGTGTGTCTTCCTCACTAGTATCAGACAACTTCTTTCAACAGTCTTCCTCTTCAGAGGGCTGCTCTCCTTCCCTCTTTGGGTTCTATACCTGTACCTTGTGCAGGCAGACAGGAAGCAAGTCCCACCTCATATTGCAAAGCCAGCGCTACGGCTTTACCTTGCCCTAACATGGTCTGCTCTACCATGGGAGGTTCTTGTACCTGCAAAAGGTCTGACAAGATCTAGGCTTCAGAATCTACCAAAGCTTTGTGCTTTTCATTTTCTGATCTACCTTTTTCCTGGAACATAGCTGGAATTGGTCTGGGTGAAAACTGAAGAGAAATCTCAGATTTCACTCTTTAAAAAGTGCGAACCTTTTAAAGCTAAGAATCAGTCAAAACAACAGAGGAGCATTTCTTATTTAAGGATTAAGGATTAAGGATTTCATCTTTTGATTTCAGTAGAGAGCAGGAGGAAAGACTGTGTGTGTGTGTGTCTATCACAGTGCACTGGAGAAGGGCCTAGATCATTCAGGGTATATGGATGCGCTTCTGCCTGGGAAACCCTAGGAAGAGATATACAATCTCTAGCTATGAGCAAGTAACATAGATTTTAATGTCTGTCTGTATGATGGAAAATTAACTTCTAACAACACTAATGATGACTGTTCATGTAACCGGGAATCTGTGTATGTTAAAGGTCCTCATTGGTGCAGAGTTTACCAAAGTGCCAACAGCCAAAGGGGCAACAACACCTTCTTCCAGCCAAAAGCGGGGTGCAGTCCGAGGTGCAGGAGCTCATGTTTCCAACTTCAGGTCTCCTATTTAGCCAGTGACATGCTGGACAAGATGGGAGTTATGACAGTCATTTGTTACAAAAACAAAACTTTTTTCAGCTTTCTTAAAAGATAACTTCAAATTAGACTTCAAATTTAAAAGATTTTTCCCCCTCAAAATCTCATTTTTTGCATTATTTAACTGTACTGTGGGAAAACACAAAATATCCACAAATGACTTTTATACTTTTTTGTGTGCTTGTATAATTTTACCAATTTTGGAGGTACCTTACCCTTGCTGCTGTTGTCCCTTCATTTTCAGCTGATCTTTCCAGAAATAAATACAAATGTAGATCAGTTAGGACATGTTTAGTTCCCGTATATATTGCAGAAAGGACAGAAAATAATTTTGACATGGGTCCGTGTGTCTGCTTTCAGAATATGATCCTCAGAAAGGAATTAACACTAACAGATATTGAATTAGCAACTTCTACCTTTAAAAAAAGGAAAGAAAATATATAAAAATATAAATTCCAGGATCTCCCAATACAATATTGTTCTGATTCATCTGCCCCAATTAAGGTATCCAAAACTTAGAAAACAAATTTTCAGCTAGTCATCTCAGACTATCCAGACAGTATTTCTGTGAGTGCTTTTAGAAGGTGATTCAGCATGTCCTAAGAGTTTTCTAACACCCACCACGTGAATCACTTTCTGGAAGAGCATATTTTCTTCCATATATAAGTAGGTGAAATGGACCTCATCTTCAGAATCCAAAGCTTCAAAGGTGGTAATCAATTGTGAGGTTAAAACACATAAGTCATTTTTTTCTCATGCTAGGTGTATCTCTGTTGTAAATTCTTGGAACACGAGACAGTGCTAGATATGTAAATGCGTTTCTGTACATCTATACTGGGAAGGGGACATGGTTTTGGTCCCAAGAAATGGGGCCTGGCCACAGATTAACTGGTGTGGCCTGTCTCACGTTCCATGCTGCAGGCAGGGAGAAAAGACCCTAAAGCAAATAATCATCTGGTTTTTTGTTGGATTTCTCCTACCTCTATAGCAACTTGGTGCACTCTAGACTGAAGCCTGCAGGCAGTCTGATATATGTAAATATAGGCTGGTGGCAATCAGGGCCAGGAGTGAAACAGGGAGTGAACCAAGCTGATGGTATAAGCATGCCTACTAGTTCAGTATTGCATTGCCCCACAGTCCTATAGCAATGGGATGAAAAAAGACCCAAAGTCCCACCAAATGCCACCCATCATGTGTGCTTTTTTGCAGGAGTTACGCATGCCTTGTCTGGTTTGAGAACTGCACATAGCAGTGGCTTTGTACATTTAATTTTTATCCTGCTCCTGTTTTTAATTAGAGGGAGAACAGAAGGGACAGAAGGTGCATGTTCTGTGTCACCTTTTGCATTGGGTTTTCTGTTATCTCTTTGTTCCTGCTGTCCTTATTCCCTGGCTATTTATTTTGTTCACAAACTATCTGCCAGCAACTACTTTTTTTTAATTAGCCCTACGTCTGATTTTAGCAGAAAAGCCAAAGAAGAATTATCTGTATGTAGAAAAAAAATCCTTTTATACTCGGCTTTGCAATACATCATTTAATGCTCTATTTCAGTAATCCTGCTTACAATCACTTGCCTGCATGTATCATAGCCATTGTAGAGGGACTAGTAGTGTTACTGTGCAATAGGTAGGATGAAATGGCATTAAAAGTGTGAATGGCTTTACTTCATTAGGGTGACACGTGTCCCTTCATCCATTCTGCCATCTATCCAATCCAACCATCCATCTACCTGTCTACTGTTATGTAGACATAGAAGTCTGCAACAGTACTGTATTATATTTTTTCTTTAAGCCAATTAGTCTACCTTTTGGTGAGATATATCTGTAATTTCTCCCATAGTGGATTAGCCGACATTTGCACAGTATCTAATTTGTTATGATTAAATGATCTGCTAAAGTGTGCAGAACTGGAATGCCATGCTAGGGAAACGTTCAATACCCTTACCAACAGAAAGTAGGATGTGAGATTTTCAGTCTGCAGAAGAGAAGATAGAGGAAGAAATGTTGGAAAAGGAAGAATGTTGGCAGACTTTGATGCTTGTGAAAGGCAATTTGATTTTAAGTTAAATCTAAACTGTGTACAGTACCATGAAACATTGCTTGGTGGAGGGGGATGGCTTCTTATTCATCAAGATAAAATCTCAATTTTTTTCTGCTCTATGTCAGTTCAAGAGGCCAATATGGCTTTCAGTCACACTGCAGACATATTGTATTCAAAGAAGGTAACTGTGGAGAAAGAGTGATAAAATTGCCTGTAGTAAATGCTACAAAATATATTAACCCATGTATATGTCAGACATCAGTTTTGACACTTCACATTATTGAGTACTATCAGGCAGCAGGAGCTTAAAAATGTCACATATAAAAAAAAAGCCAATCTACGATACGTTTCTGATGAACATGACTCCACAGGTCACATCTGATTGGGACATAGAGATGAACTAACACCTAGGAAAGAATATTAAACCAATCAGAATAATTGCTCTTTGATCAGTATAAATATTCAGCCAAATTTAGCACTGGAATCAACTGATCTTATGCTAAGCTAGTGATCAGTCACAATCCTAAGTGTCAGTAGTTTGCTATACAAGCTGTCAAAGAAAGATTAAAAGTAGTAATTTCCTGCTTGCTTTGCATTTCTTGGTGAACATGATCAGGGTTGATGAAATATCAAACAACGTGCTTCTAGATCATGTACAATAATTTTTTCCTTTTTTTGTAAGCCCAAAGGATGGAAAAATGCAAAACCACTTGCAAAATACAAAGATATGCTAAGCTAAATGTAATAATGCTAAATTATCAACTTGACGATGTCAAACTCCAAACTAAACCTGAACCCTGAGTTTTATGAAATTTGACTTTGTAAAATCTGTACCAGATTTCATATTTGCATTTGAAGAAGGTGTTAAAATTCTAGTTACATGCCTGAATGTATGTCTGCAATGAATTGTCTTTTAACATACCAAATACTACAAATAGAGAGAGAATATGAAGAGTTCTGTCATTGTCAGTTTGAATATGTACATGTTTTTTACAGTGTAGAATAAAAAATAAAGACATTAAATCTACCAACATACTGCAGAAAATATCTTGTAATATCTATGACTGCATTTATTTCTTCATTAATTGTTTTAGACTCATACCAAAGAGAAAAAAAAAGCCTCAGTTAAAGTTTCCTACAAATAACCCTTAACTATAGCTCAAGCTTTCTTCACAAAATTCATAGAGAAATTTCTCTTGGACTTTCCTTCTTCTGGGGACTTTTGTGAACAGTCCACTCAATAAACTTACAACATTTTTCAGTTATTGTCTGCCATCTCTTGGTAACTGTCTAAGGCAACAAGCCACCTCCATTAATGACTTAAATACCACCTAAGGGATGTTTCAGGAAAATGACAATTTTTAAAGAACACTCAGATACTCATTGAACTGTGTGCGCTTGGCAGGAGAAGGGAATGTCACGGTGCACAAATGCTGTCATGGCAGTGTTTTTTGTAACCATCAGATAGAAAACTTGCTCCTTCAGCAACACTCTGAGAAAGGATTATGTGAGCTGAAAGAAAAGTTCTCTCTTTCACATGAACTGAGCCTCCACAGTGAAAATGTGAATTCAGAGCAAAAATGGAAACTTGAGCAGCCACTCCAAAGACTGCGGAGGTTTGGAGGTAGAGCAGTACACTGGTGTTTAGAAGTAGTACTCTTTGAAGCATCTGGACTCATTGTATAAGAAGCTCCAGAGTGCCTTCCTCATAAATGAACTTCGTCTAAGGATAGATCTGAGTCTCTGCTTGCATGAAGTAACTCTGACAGAGAGCACTGTCCTATGTTAAAAAGGAGTGAGTAGCACTTTTCACTAGCTTCAGTATGTGATACTACTGTGCAAAAAGACCATATAAGAAAAGGTCTTTATTGCTTAACAGGTACAGTCCTCATGAGAATTCAAACTCATTTCCATTGGCTTCACTGACAAATAACTTTTTAATAATGCATGTTCCCGGTAGCACAATAAAGCTCACACAGAAAGGAAAGATAGAGCTGAGTTTTCTACCATGAGCAACAGAATAATTTAGCAGTTTCCAACTCCATTCCTCAATCATTCTGAAAAACAGAATTTGTGAAGGATTCATTTCTGGAGAGATTAAGAAAGGCAGGAGAGAAATATTTTGGATCTGATGCCATGATGAAATTGCAGGCTTTGAAATTGAAAGAAAACATATCTTGATTTGAAAGTTAAGTGTTAAGCATACTATTACCACCTTTAAATTACACTTAACAACCTCTCAGCGTAGTTTTGCCTGGACATTTCTCCAATCAAAATTCTGTTTTAAATCCTTTATGTTAGTGGCATGAGGAACTCACTACGTTGCCAAGCTAGGAGGCCTGTCAGTCTGCTCAACAGTTTGGAGGCATTCATACCTGTACAGTTAATAATAATTCTAACTCACACTAGGAACAAGAAGACAAGGGTTTTCTTTGAGCTTTCTACATTTGAGTGAGGAGTTATGTCACAATCCTAACATCTCTTTGACAACACAGAAATCATTTTTACAATAAACTACTGTGTTGCTTCACATAATGGGATGTGGTAGTGAAGCAGGACTGTCTGTGAGGAGACCTTATTTTCTCTTATCCTTGTATTTAAAAAAATACTTCAAAATAGTTGCCAAGAAAAAAAAATGAACACAAAACTTCTTGAGATGGTAGGGCTTTATCTGGTTATGAAACTGGGCTGAAGTCTTAAAGCACATGCATAAGGCATACGCTTTTTGGTTCAAAAGTTATATGTTCAACTACTTTCATCTTTTGTCCTGTCATCGTATCATATTGAAGGACAAAGAAACCATAAAACTTTTTGCTAAAAGAAAAAGGGGTTTTTTAATATGGAAAAGTCTTCCATGTTGGTGTCTGGGATTCCTTACTTAGAGTATTCTGAAATTTTCCCTCACACCATATTCACTACTGTGGGATTCTTGGATGTTAAGAATGAAGACTATTCCCTTTTTATTTAACTCACTTAAAGATTAATAGAGCAACCTGACTGCATTTCATACAAAGAAGAGAAGAAATTGTGACCTCAAAGAAGTCATATTCATAGAGTCATAGAAGTATTAATATTGGAAGGAACCTCTGGTTCAAGCCCCGTCCTTAAACCATTGCTATCTTCAAAGTTAGATCAGGCTAGGTCCAGTCGAGTTTTGAAAATCTCCAAGAACAAAGATGACAGAGCCTCTCCCACAGCACTTGTTCCTGTATTTAGCTGACAGGGATTTTTTTTCCTTTATGCCTAGTCATGATTTCCTTTGCTGCCACTTATAATCATTACTTTGGTCCTTTTTCAGTCTGTTTCTAAGAAGAGTTTGGCCCCAGCAGCAACATTCTCCTGTAGCCTTCCCTGCTCCAGGCTGAATGAGCCCAGCTCCCTCAGCCTCTCCCCAAACACTGTAGTGGCCTTCATAGAATCATAGAATCATAGAATGCTTTGGGATGGAAGGGACCATTAAAGGTCATCTAGCCCAACTCCCCTGAAGTGAGCAGGGACATCTTCAACTAGACCAGGTTGCTCAGAGCTCCATCCAACCCGACCTTGAATGTTTCCAGGGATGAGGCCTCCACTACCTCTCTGGTCAACCTGTGCCAGTGTTTCACCACTCCCATCATAAGAAATATCTTCCTTATATCCACTTTAAATCTACCCTCGCTTAGTTTAAAACCATTACTCCTTGTCCTGTCACAACAGGCCCTGCTAAAAAATTTGTCCCCTTCTTTCTTATAAGCTCCCTTGAAGTACTGAAAGGCTGCAATAAGGTCTCTCTGAAGCTTTCTTTTCTCCACACTGAACAACCTGAACTCTCTTAGCCTTTCTTCATAGCAAAGGAGTTCCAAGCCTTGGATTATTTTTGTGGCCTCCTCTGGACCCGCTTCAACAGGTCCATGTCTTCGCTGTGCTGAGGGCTCCAGAGGTGGACACAGGACTCCAGGTGCTGTCTCACCAGAGTGGAGAAGAGGGGCAGAATCACCTCCCTTTCCCTCCTTGTCATGCTGTTTTTGATGCAGCCCAGGATACGGTTGGCCTTCTGGACTATGAGCACACATTGTTGGCTCATGTCCAGCTTTTCACCCACCAGTACCCCCAAGTCATTCTTGGCAGGGCTGCTCTCAATCCCTTCATCCCTCCACCTGTACTGATACCCAGGATTGCGCTGACCCAGGTGCAGGACCTTGCACTTGGCCTTGCTGAACCTCATAATGTTCACACAAGCCCACTTCTCCAGCTTGTCCAGGTCTCTTTGGATGACATTCCAGCCTTCTGGCATGTCAACTGCACCACAGTTGTGTCATCTGCAAACTTGCTGAGGGTGCACTTGATCTTGCTGTCTATGTCATTGATGAAAATATTAAACAGCACTGGTCCCAGTACAGACCCCTGAGGGATACCACTTGTCAGCGATCTCCATCTGGACATGAGCCATTGACCACTGCCCTCTGGATGTGACCATCCAATCAATTCCTCATCCACCGAACAGCCCACCTATCAAATCCATATCTCCCCAATTTAAAGAGAAGGCTGTTGTGGAGAACCATGTCAAAGGCTTTATAGAAGTCCAGATAGGTGACATCCATTGCTTTTCCCTTGTCCACTGATGTAGTCATTCCATCATAGAAAGCCACTAGATTAGTCAGGCAGGACTTGCCCTTGGTAAAGCCATGCTGGTTTTCTCGAGTCACCTCCCTGTCCTCCATGTGCTTTAGCACAGCTAACTCTGTCCAGTTTGCTGACATCTGCCTTGTATTGAGGTGCCCAGTACTGGCCTCGTCAGTGAGGAAGAGAGAGGAATAATCATGTCTTTTTATCTGCTGGCTCTGCTTTCTCAATACGGCCCCATGTGCAGTTATCACAAGAGTGCACCGATGACTCATGTTCAACTTGCCATCCACTAAGATACCCAGATACTGCAGAGCTGCAGCTTACATCATTCTGTGCCCAGTTTGACTTTTCTGAATGTCCCTTAATCTTCCACTATCAGTGTCAGGATAGGATTAATCAACATGCTTCTCTTATTCAAATGTGTTCTGTATAGGATCAGATATTCCTTAGGCTGTGCAGAAGACCAGCCAAGTCACTGTCTGGGGAAATTATTATCTGCACCTATCAGTATGAGGGATTGAACTGGAGTTAAACTGCAAGCAAACCCTGTAAGAAGTGTTACTGGGCCTGAAGTCTGCAGAGTCAAGGATAAGCTAGACCACAGGAATGGGGACACAGACTGAGCAACAGGGTTCTCCTGAAAATCTCTTACAGACTTCCTGTCAGTGCAAGATTTCTTGCCACCCTGTAATTCTAGTCTCCAAAGATACTCGGTGATTTCTGCTGGAGAATCACAGTGAAGGAGTTGAAGACATTTCTCCCCACATCTGCCCATATTATCTCTCCTGGATATTGCCACACCTGAAACAGGCAAGTAGAAGGAAGCTGAATTTCTCAGCCACAGGGCTTAAAGAAGTTATACATTCATTTAAACTGCTATTAGAGGAGCAGAGATTGAGATAAAAAGAATCTCAGTGATACTCACAAGAAGACATTTGTCTAAACCCTTTTAATGCTAGGCTGTCCGAATCCTGGTACCTTCAGTAGTTAGTTGTCTGTGCTGCCTTAACCTTGTCTTAGCTCTGTTTCAGGAAGAACCACAGCTATCTTGCTTTCGCATCATGACTCATTTCTCCCTAAGTTGTGGGTAAAGCCTCTTTTATATATATACTGGCAGAATCAAGAGGTGCTCTTTCAACAGCATCTTCAAACACTCTGCTGTCAATGAGATTCAGCAAGGTTTCAAAGTATTTTCAAAGAGCAGCTGGAGTGACTGCTGATTGTTTATCTGATTGCCATCCCACATATAGATCTTACACATATACATAGGGAGGTTTTAAATTTAACTAGCAGGTGACAGTTCCAAGGTAGTATTTCTTCCCCAGAACATGATTAAACTGGGTAATTCATTGGTACAGGATGTTGTAGATACTAAAATGTTATATAAAGTTTCAAAAACAACAAGAAACATTATGGGAGGAAAATGTTATTAAATAACAGAGATACCATCTTTAACTCAAGATGTCCTTGGGGTAAGGATATGTAGAGGACAGCAGAATGCACAGAAGAGGAAATATTATAAACTTCCCATTTTTGTACTCTTCTCTGAACTTCTGCTCTTGGTTACAGTTAGAAACAGGATACAGAGCTATAACCCCAGACTGACACTTTATGGCCTTTCTCATGTTCTCATGTGTTTTGGTTTGGCCTGGATAAATTGCAGGTGCCCACCAAAGCCGCTCTGTCACTCCCCCTCCTCAGCTGGACAGGGGAGAGAAAATACGATGAAAGGCTCGAGGTTAAAGACAAGGACAGGGAGAGATCACTCACCAATTACTGTCACGGACAAAACAGACTGCACTTGGGGAGAAAAGTGAGTTTAATTTATCACAAATCAAATCAGAGTAGGATAGTGAGAAAACAAAACTAAATCTTAAAACACCTTCTCCCCACCCGTCCCTTCTTCCCAGGCTCGGCTTCACTCCCATTTCTCTCCCGCCTCCCCCCGAGTGGCACATGGGGACAGGGAATGGGGGTTACAGTCAGTTCATCACATGTTGTCTCTGCCGCTCCTTCCTCCTCAGGGGGAGGACTTCTCACACTCTTCCTCTGCTCCAACATGAAGGTTCCTCTCACAGGAGACAGTTCTCCACAAACTTCTCCAGTGTGAGTTCTTCCCACAGGCTGCAGCTCTTCACGAACTGCCCCAGTGTGGGTCCCTTCCACGGGGTGCAGTCCTTCAGAAACAGGCTGCTCCAGCGATGGTCCCCCATGGGGTCACAAGCCCTGCCAGCAAACCTGCTACAGCATGGGCTCCTCTCTCCATGGGTCCGCAGGTCCTGGCAGGAGCCTGCTCCAGCACAGGCTCCCCATGGGATCACAGCCTCCTTCAGGCAGCCACCTGCTCTGGTGCGGGGTCCCTTCCACGGGCTATAGGTAGATATCTGCTCCACGATGGACCTCCATGGGCTTCAGGGGGACAGCCTGACTCACCACGGTCTTCATCACGAGGTGCAAGGGAAGATCCTGTACTCCGGCATCTCGAGCACCTCCTGCCCCCTCCTTCTTCAGTGACCTTGGTGTCTGCAGAGATGTTTCTTTCACATAGTCTCGCTTCTCTCTCTTGACTATGCTTTTACTGCAGTTTTTTTCCCTTTCTTAAATATGTTATCCCAGAGGCGCTCCCACCGTCGCTGACTGGCTTGGCCTTGGCCAGTGACGGGTCCGTCTTAGAGCCAGCTGGCACTGGCTTTATCAGACATGGGGGAAGCTTCTCGCAGCTTCTCACAGAAGCCACCGCTATAGCCCCCCTGCTACCAAAACCTTGCCACACAAACTCATAACATCATTCCAGTTGTCAACTACAATATGGCACCAAAACCAGGAATAACAAAGCTGCATTTCTATAGTTCAAACTATTTGGAAAGATATTCCAGCCCCTGTGCATGTCATATTTTATGGCCAATCCTGTACACATCATCGATATGTCATGAACAGCAAATCTGTGAAATTTAAGGTCCTGCACAGAATCTTTTATTCTGATCTTCCTCTACCATTGTAGAGTCGATCACCTATGTCAAATGGCCATTCATCCTGTTGGATAACACAGGTACCGAAGAAGACCCTACAATAAGTCTCAGTGTTGAGTAGGGTGTGTCGGCACATGTTGCAATTACCATGTGCTAATTTTATTATAAAAATATTTCAGTCTTGAAGATCTACAAAGAAAAGATCCTTAAGGAATGATTCTGACAAAAAAACCTAGTATCCATACTCAGTTTAGAAAAAATGAGTTATTTCTCTGGTTATGGGGAGTGTGGGCTGGAAATAGCAAAGCTTTCCTGAAAAAAACCTTCAGCTGATTTACGCTTGCAAGTGTTTTCAGGATGGCATGGCAATCCTTCCTAGTGTTATATGTGTACTAAGGAATCACAAATTGCGTGAGTCTTGGTCAATTTTTTACTTCAAATCAGTTTTATTTTACAATAATAACAAAGCTTTTGCTGTGCTCCTGGGGATTATATATTTGGAATCTGTACAGGTAACCTTGATTCAGGTCAATTTTATTTTGTTTTTCCCTCCATTTCTTTCAAAACTTTGCTTTCAAAAACTTCCTACTGGCTTTAGAAATCTCTATGTAATGCATAACTGCTGATAGACTAGCCACTAATGCATTATTTATTATGTAAATCCTTAATACATGCTAGCTTTGACATCCCATCTTTGTGGGTGTATATAAGAAGTACTTCACAAAGCATTGGCTTTTCTTCTGTAGATTTGTATTTTATGAAAATTAAAAACCTACTTGCTAAAAAGAAAAATCCCATAGTTCAGTGACCTGAGTGCCCAGATTATGCAGGATCAAGAACCTCAATCCAATGGATTCAACCATAGCCTGCCAAAGTACTTACACTCACTTTGGATTTTAGCTGCTCTTTGCTCCCTTTCTGTGACAAGAGGATGACTTGACTAAATGCAATTTAGGGATTTCTTGTATAAGCTGATCCTTCTTATGACAGACAATTCAGAAAAAAGTCTTTTTCATAACCTGCTATAATATCCTACTCTATTTTTGCTGTACCAGACAAACAATCTACCCTCCGACGATGCATTTTGCTGCAGAAAGCCACGAAATACGGTAGGATTTCTCCTTAACTACAAGAAACAGGTCTAGGAGCTACAGCAGTGCTGAGGATTACAGTAAACAGTTCTTGGTGTTGTCTGAACATTTCCACAACTTTTCCCTTAGGCTGGTGTTAGTCTGGCCCAAGGACTAAGTGCCCTTTTGCAGTTGGAGTGTCTCTCTGGCATACTGCTGGAGAACAGCTTCCAATTCATCTTCATCTAAAAGCAATCTGGTTTGTGAGCTCTGAGACCACTCCATGGTGTAACTGAAGCACAGTAAGGGGAGGCAGTTGGGAGATCCACTTCAAAAGGGAAAGCTCAGCTGATCTGAACCAAAACACTAACGTAGATGCAGCCTTAAATGCTTACTGTAGCACAGCACTTGAACAGGAAAGTAGGCCATGTTAGCAAATGGGTGTTGCCTTTCTCAGGCATCCAGTTTGCATATCAGAGCTGGCCTCCTTGGAAACCTGGGCAGAGGAGCTTGGTTCCTTCTGCTCCCGTGACATACATGTGTTCTGTGTGCAGCAAAGGAGTATTTGCTCTCTTCTGGTGGCTCACTTTGAATGTATTTTTAACAGGAATTTCAGGGAGCAAGACCCATTCATGCACACATCCTTGGGACCCTGAAATGCCCTGAGCTGCCAGTGACATCATGTGACTAGCTGTCCCAGTACAGCCCATTGAAATATTGCTAAAAAAAGGATTTAATTTACTGCATGCATGTGAGTGTCACTCAGAGGAATCTCAAACAAGATCTGATACAACTGTTTTCTAGATCTGTTACCATTTACTATTTTCAGTAATGACTTGAATCATAGAATAAAAAAACACTCTCAAATTCTGTAAATCGCATCAGCTTTCAAAAGAACCGCAAACACTGCAGATAGGATCAGAGTTCAAATTATATGGATATGTTGAAGGTAGGGTCAGTAGAGTCCAAAATCAACTAGATGCAACTTGCTAAAAATAAATGTATTAACTGTGCAGCTGTGCAATGGCTGTTCAGCAGCTTTGCAGAAAAAGACATGAACACCATTCAAGACCTATGTCTATTTGTTCAGCATACCGCCCTTTCTGAGAAATGCAGACAAGCTGCCAAGACTCCTTCAGAAAAGTAGAGAGAAAATAGGTTCAAGAAGCATGAGGAAAGGATAGAAGAATCTGATTTGTTTAGTTTTGAAAAAAAAAACCAGTAAAGTTTCAGTAAAAGTTACGCAGACTGTAGAATTTCCTCTTGAAGGTTTTTTTACAGGTGATAAAATGAACTTCTGTTAAGGCTGATGTACATGTCCTTGACCCTATTTCAATGCAAAGGATACTGCCTGCCTGGTCTCTTGAAATTTTCTCCAGCTTTACATTTCTGTGGTCGAGTGATGTGAAACACCACTGCCGTTGTAAAGAGAATGCACTCTCAAAGTCTCCATGCCATCAGAAGCACTCCTTTACAGCTATGAAAATGTGATGTTCCTGGGACACAGACTGGAGATGTTAAAGTCCTTGCAGGAGTAGCCACTTAATAATTGCCAATTTTTCACTCTGCCTTAGAAGTAAGTTCACTCACAGCAATGGTGAGAGAAAAACCTTTCTTTTCAGATGCCAGCTTGAGTATAGTCAACTGATACAGGCTTTTCCAGGGAGAACAAAAAGTTCCTAAATATCAACACAATTCATAAGATTCCAAGTCAGAGGAGTATATTTATTTCAAGGCTGGCCATCAGAGGTCTTCTATCAGTAGATCTTTGACATTTGAATCAACTTCATTAATGAAGTTGCAGGTAAATAATTGTCTCTTTCATAAGCAGCCAGAGAAATCCTTTTTCTGCCTACTTTTTGTATCTTTTTTCTTCTTACCTAGTCATTCACTGTTTGAATATTACAAAAGCAAGAATCTGCAATAGGGAAAAGCTCAGGAAAGTTATGACTTTGATTAAGAAAGTATTTTCCCCTCTCCGTCTCTGCAGTGAAACCTTTCTTTCCTGAACAAAACATCACAGGGATGACTCCTGTTTCATAAGGGATGTGATGTAATCATAGCCAAGGTGAGGATGACTATTTGGTGCCACTGTGGTTGCTAATCCCTGGAGGGATATTCAGGCTGTGCTATTCAACGTGGTGCCCTGGTGCGCCAGCATCCCTGCGGCCAGCTGACCAGGTTTTTTTGTTTGCCAGAGTAAAAATGCCTTTTATGGCTCTCGCAGTTGGGCAGAGTTGCCATGGTAACCGGGAAACATGGTGGTGAAATATCAGCCATGTAAACAAAAGCTCTAATAATACTTTGGAATCTATTTACCTTTTTATCTCCAGTATCCAGTGGTACTGCAGACTCATTTGTTAAGTATTTTATGTCTCATAAACATGTTGATATTATTCAGCCTGCAAGGTCTCTAGCTGAGCTTTAGTGTCATTGTTAAGCAGATTTAACTGGTGTACTTTCAGAAAAATATGTATCAGTACAGAAATTTTACTCCTGGAACTCAGTTTGGAGCCTCAGGCATACATTTACTGCAACACTTTGATTTGGAAACCAATTTAACCCTCCTGATTTTAATCACTTTACAGCACCGTAAAACTGGAATAATATAGAGCAGACAAGCCTAAACTAGCATAATGCCCCAACCTATGATTTTGCTGGTTCCTGCAAACAGTCTTAATTTTCATTGTCTATTTAACTTCACAGCTTGGCCATAGAAATGACAGAATACCCTATTATTTTTCATTGTGTTGTTAGGTACCACATTAATTTGTGATCTCCTGTGTTCGAATTTGTGGGGCACATTTATTTCAAAACACTTCTAGTACATAATATCTGGGAAGCAAACGAGACAAAGCTACCCATATGACTGCATGTACCCCTTGAAGAGGAGCTTCAAATTGTGAGGAATATTGCTGCTTAAGGGTGACAGGTTTTCATCTTTCTCAAGAAAGGTCGTAAGCCAACATCTAGTGAAAACCACTGCTATCAGCTGACAACTTTCTATAAACACAACTATATGACACAATTACTCTAAATATTCCCTGCGAAGGTTCTTCACATACTGCATGTTCCGGTTTTATCTCCAAGAGCTCCGTAACCCTTTATTAAAAACAGACCTCAGAGAGCCTCTTTAGAAAAGAACAGAGAATATTACTTCAGTAAATCAGGTTTGAAACCATTTTGCAAAGCAGTTAGGCATTAATGAAATTGTTCCAAAGGTCACTAGGTTTAGTTCAATTTCCCATTAAGTGGAGATGAGAACTCAGTGAATAATTAATAACAAGTGATTGAATGAATTTCACCCTCCCATTGTAGTCACAAGCGCTTTGAGCAAGTCACCATACTCTCAAGGATGTTCTGAAGTAGTTGTCTTGGTTCCTTCTCAGGCTTTGTACTCTTGTTGTGTTTGAGCTGGTCCATCTCTTGGTATAGCATTGCTAGACCCCACAGCATTTGAGTCCACCACGTTCCTTTATCTCTCCAAGCTGCATTCCCTCATCTCTCCTTGCACTGGAAATGCAAGCCAGCAGCAGAACACATATTGTACCAATGGTAGAATGTCACAGCTCATCAAATATGCACTAAGGATGAGAATAAACTAAAAAAATGGCTAAGAATTCACAGTAAGCTTTCGGAAGCCTTGCAGTTTAGGATCCACCTTCAATGCATTGAGCCCCAAGATGTGATACATTTGCTCATTGCATACTTTTACAGGAAAAGGTTAAAGAAGCAGCCAGAGATTTGAGGGGGCTTGTGTGCAGCTTTAAAGCCTAAAAAAGAGTGCTGTATCACTGCATACCCTGTAATCAAATTTTTTAAAGCTAAGAGAGCAATTCAGCTGAACGACAAAACTGCTTACCACAGTGATTAAACAAAGAGCATGCAGCATCTTAAGAGCGGCAGCCCATGAAAATCAACAACTCCAGGCTTCACCGGAGGGTACAAAAGTCTTATGATAAACTGGATAACCATATACAAAATAAAAAACTTCTGGAGAAGGAAACGAGGAGCAGCCTGTATCCAGACACCTGCAAGAAGCCAGCAGGAACTTCTAACTCAGTGAGTCTAAGGGATGCCATTGCAACTTAAACAGACTGTAGATTTACTTGGTTGCACACTTCAAACATTGTGTATTATTTAACTGGATTTATTCCTGTAGCACTAGACTCAGTGACTAGTTTTAGAGTTCTATCACACTTTTATTTTTTTTTTAAATACTTTTACTACAGATTACAAAAAATGAACTGAATTCAGTGAGTACTAAAAATAAACTGGATATTTCTGATATGGCTTAGCAGCACAATGAAGAACATACTGTGTTATTGTCTTCTCTATTACATATTTGCCCTTTCACAAAGGACTGCATGTGTAGCTCTCTACCTTGCATTTTCAGCTTTCCTTCTATAGGCTGTTCTTTGTCTTTGAAGTATATCCCAGAAAAAATATAGATGTACTTTGGAAATTCTTTGGTTCTCCACTGAATGCTAATAAGCCTCTTAAATCGTATCTAAACCTGCCTATATTAGCTGAAGGTAAGTCTCCAAGACTTTCCCTTGTTTGGGTTTGGTTTTCTTTTTTTTTTTTTCTGTTTTGTATGCAAGTAATATATATAAACAAATATTTCTGCTGTACATGAGTAATAAAATCTATAATTTAATCTTTCTGACACTATGACATCACAAGTATATTAATATGTAAGAATTTAAAATATCAGTCATGTGGTGAGTTTCAAAGGCTGCTGGATTTTGTAATAGTTCTGTGCCATAGGTCTGTAATGGCTACATTTCACTGTGGTCCGCCTGCAGAAGCACACTGGGTAGAAGAAGATATTTATCCTCAATGCGTCAAAGTCTTTTGGTTGAGAGAACAAACAGGCCTGAGTTCACTAAGAAATTTTTGCCAACACAATTGGACTCACAGTCCAAGATCACCTCTAGGGATCCAGCTAGGGATCCTGTCACAGGATGACAGGAAAATGAGGTAATAGTGAGTGGAGAGTCACAACAAGAAAACTTGCAGAGAAGACTTGCATTTTCAGCCCTGCTCTTCTGGATTTAGGGAGTTTTCTCTGGTATAAGAAAAGCCACTTCCTTTCACCTAATGTTCTCAGAAGGATTGAGAATTCACACACTTTTTTTCCTTAAAAACTAAGATACACAATCCTTTTCACAAAAACTTTCTGGAAGGAAGCTTCTGCTCACTGGCTACAGTGGGGCTATTATTCCATGAAGATGTGGGAAATGTGGGTTCATCTGCCTGGCTGAACAGACAGATCCAAGTTAACCTCTTCCCGTGGTAGGCTGATGAAGTTATTCTTTATTCTCTGGACCAATGCCATATTCACCAAGTAACGAAGCCTGACCAAATGCAGGAATTCACCCTTTAACTTTCCTAATAGGACTTTTGGAAATTGAAGTTTACATGTGCGGTATTATATTTTTCTTCCCTCACTCACAATAATGTTGGACTAAGAGGAGGAAAATGGAAGAATACCAGTCAAGATGCTGAAAGTCCCTGGAATAGTTTACACAACTTTCCTCCTGCTGTGGGCAGGGTCTAGGGAACTCCTAAACAGAATAGAGACTTGATTTCAGAGCTCTTCTATTCTCTAGATCACTTTGCCAAGTGAGGTAGACTCTAAAGATCCTGCACTCCTTCTTGCTGGCAGACTTGGAAGAAGCCTACCCAGCACACAAGAGAGAGGAGTATCAAATCTGTTCCCTGATGAGTGTTCAAAGTGTGAAAGGCGCAGAACTTCGCCACCACAGTACTGGAGAGGCTACCGGGTCTGAGGGTCACTGTCTCATCACAACTGGGAGAAGCAACTTTGTGAGCAGAGAAATTTCTCTAGACTTAGAAAGTCTATGGCAGTGACCTCTTCCAAAACTGTTTGCTAGTCTGTTTAACAAACAGACTGTGACACTTTCTACAAAAGGGTTTACCATCTTGTTTAGAGAGACATGCATAAAATACATCCTTGCACAACTAAAAGCCCCTTCTCTAGCTAAATTATGTGAAGTAATTTGCTATGAATGTTGACTTGAAAAGTGCTTGCTTTGCAGTGCATAATGAAGGGCAGGCTCATTTCATACTTGTTGGCACTTCTGACACAAAATATCTGAAGCTCGGGATGGAAAATTTATCAAGAAGTTTTAGTGTTTTGCAGATTAAAGAAAAGCTTTTGTCCTTGAAACACATGAATCTTAATTAACCATACTCCCCAAACATGGAGTTCAGATAACTCCATCCAACATGGCAAATTCTGTGTTCAAAAGGAGCTGTTCATGAAGGGATCAATGCAGAGACAGGGCTAACAGTTCTCTGTGTGCAGGCGTAAGACACGTCTTTGCTGTGGCTCCTCTGGCTTGGCTGTCCGTTGGATGGTCATCACATTGAAGCTAATGGCAACAAGATTGTCCTTGTCACTATGCAATGACATTTGCTATGGCTACTTCAGTTGTGAGGTCGCCAAGAAATTCAACACACAACAGGCCGTACGGGAATAGGCCAGGTCCCGTGGCAGGTTAACATCTCACCATTTAGCAGACCACTAGAACAACTATAAGGAAAGGAAATGTAAAACACTGGGGCTTTATCAGTAATGGAAGTTAAACTTGGAGCTGGAACTGGCAAGAGATACCATAGAGAAAGAAGAATAATTTGTGAAAAGAATAGCAGACTCCTTTCTTCTTCCTAACAAAAGGTTTATTCTCTTCTAGACTTCAACTCTTCTGGATTTTGGGGGGGCCTCTTCTGCTGTGGGAGCAATTCCTTAGAGCTAGCTATTTTTATATCCTTATTTTGATGTTTAATAACTCTTGATGGGTTTTTCTCAATGTCTAGATGCATGGCTAAGTGCTTTCCGAACCATTTATATTTTTAGTCTCCAGAACACCTGTGACCCAGAGTTTAAAAATTAAATTGCATGGCATACAAAGGAAAAGAAATCTATCTGTTTTTTGAAAACCTGCCTTCCAGTTGCTTCATTTGATGCTCCTGAGTTCTTGCTTTAGAAGAGGCACCGAATAGTCATTCGTTTTCTCAGGATCACTGATAATTTAACATACAGTACATTATCCATCCAAAACTGTCATGACATCTTTCCATAACTCTTTGTGATCTTTTTTTTAATAAACCTGAATAATTTTTTAGCATCCACAATTTAAGTTTATTATTCATTTCCCTTTCCAGGTTAATTATGATTATGCTGAACAGTAGATCTCCCTCCGAGATCCCACTGCTAACCTCTCCTGTTGTGAGACATTGCAATATGATCTTCTTTATTTTCTACTTCTTAGCTTCAAGCAATGGCCACATTTCTGGCTATGTGTAGCTTCCCCTCCATATTTCAATTTAGTCTAAGAATGATTTCCTGGAAACACTTCCAGAATCTTTTACCTAGAAACATCCATAAGGTTTTCTGCTAATATCTCTTGTCACTAGAAGAGAAAATGGGAGTGGGATCTTGCAATGGAGTAGTATTTTATGTTTCATTTACCTAAGTTTCTTTTTTCTAATTGCAGATGTATAAGAGCTGCACTGACAATGTCCACTGAGATGAGCGAAACAACCTGTTACCTATGCAATGAAGGAATGAATTTGGCCTGTGAGTTGGTTATCTAACTAACAGGGCAAGGATTGAGCAGTACTGAGACAAATAACAGTAGGAATATCTCTGTTTAAGAATTGTGTCTGGTTTTGTGTTTGAAAAACAACTTTGAAAACTGTTAGCTAGTTTTGGCTCCAGGTATATTTGTGCTTTTGTTTGCATTTGGAGGGTATTAAAAAATATCAGAGCAGCAGCTGGGAGGCAGATGATTAATCACAGAGGGAGCTAAGCCTAACCCTCCTGTAGGACCAGCTTTCCCTTAACGCACAACCTTGCTCATGCTGAGTAACATCTTGCTCTGAGAATTATCCCTCTGAGATTAATGTTGCCGTTAGTTTCAAAAATGAAGCCCCACTGAAGACAGTGAGGTTTGCAAGGCACTTAATCAAGAGGCAATGTGTTTATATGTTTAGCCGTCAAAATACAATCTATCCTAGACTACAAGTGGCAATCATCTGTTATAAAATAGAAAAGTAAGCTCACTCTCAGTTTTGAATCATTTTGATGTTCCTATTACTGCTTCTGTCCTTGATTTAGATTTATCTTAGTATATTTAGATCAAAAGTTAATTGGTGCTGGAGATGATTCACAGGTGGATCAGATTGCCTTAACTCAGGGCACCAAAGGCAGGGTGTGGTTGATGATGGGCACTAGCAGTTTCAGCCATTTGATTTTAACTTGCCTCCATATTTTTGCCAAAGCCCTCAGAGTCCATCCGAACTCAGCTAATGGGCTACCAAGCAGTTAATTACTTCCAGCTACCCTCACTGCAAAATTCCCCTTTCCAGTAGGGCCAGCTCTTTTTTTTTTTTCTTTTGTTTTTATTTTTTATATTTCTCAGCTCATGCCTTCATTCACTTTGGGAAAGCACCAGATCTTTATCCACATATTCAGAAACTTCCTCATCAAGGTCCTTAAGTATGTGCAACAGGAGTCAGCAGGACTTCTCAGCTGTTTAATACAAGCACATACTTAAGCATCTGGATGAAGTGTCTGAATTTGTGGATAAAAAACCTATATATGGTCAGATCTTTGATTAAGCTGGAATCAGATTAAGCAGAATAATGGAGTTCATGTCTGAGTTGTAGACACCGAAATGCAGGAAAAAACACATCTGAGAACTCTGTCTTTTTACTTTAAAAACATGGGGCAGGGCGGAAATATGGCATTATTGAGACATGAACTAGGTGAGAACTTTATGGGGCTAACATTAGTCTGATTTCCAAGGAAATCAGCTATTCTGTGATCTCCTTCCCCACTGCTTTGTGGATCCACAGGCTAATTTCAATCAAATGTGAAAAAGCAAGAAGAAAGCTCAAACGTATGAGGTTTTCTGAAGTTACTGCAGTAGCTACTGTAGGTGTTGGGGACAAAGGACAAAGTGTATTGGAAATGGAGTTTTATTAGCTCAATGTCTCATTGGAACAATTTGTTATCATAGCTGTCAGAACAGGCTGCGCTTAAACAACATGGGGAGTTGCTAAAATACACCTAACAATACAAGTACTTTACATTTGTTACAGGAAGTGATAGATTGCTATATAAAACACTCGCTTTTTAGTTATTATTTTCCCTAATTCATACAGGACTTCAGAGACAGCAATGTGATTTCTCTGAGCGGAAGCTACTTTAGGATTTTAGATACATATTTTTCTATTCCAGCTAAAAGAAACCTGGCATAAACCTGGCATTCAGTCCGTTTTGGCAGTGAGTTAGTCATGCTGGAAGAGTGACTTACAGAAGACATGCTTATTTTATGTCCTAAGATCCCGTAACTCTCCTGGTTCCCTGTGGTCCTTTGTGGTGGAAGACTGAGCAGAACCATTATATGGTCTATCCTGTGCTGGTAGTGAATCAGTGCTTTCTAAAGCTTTATATAATCTAGTAGTCAGTGTTCTCTGTTTCCAGTGCGGTCATTTGCAGCTATTCTGTATCACAAATACACATACTAACAGTATTTGCTCTTTGAAAGCAAATGCAACAGCTCGTAGTTCTAGCTCAGAACAAAAACCTCCAAAAAAAACCAAAACAAAAAAACTGTTTAATGTAGCTGTTTATTTAATTTTACTATTCTGGCTACTTTGGTTATTCAGCAGGAATATCTTACTTGGAAATCAACTCTTGTGGTATTACCCTGCGGAACAGTAATACCAGATATTAAAAAATATTTGCTCATTATCACACTGCGGATTAACATCCTTGAGGGATTCTATAGAGAGAAACAGGAATCAAGTAATTGCCTCTCATTAAATTATACATAAAAGATTATTGAACTATGAAGGACACACGAACTATGTGCATTCACTATCTTCAGAATTGGCCAGTGGATGTCTGTTGAGCTGGGGTATGTACATAATGATAGATGTTATTTTAATTAAAAAAAAAAAAAAAAAGATTATTCAGCTTTTCCCAAAATGCCATCCAGCATGTATATGCCATGGGCAGATGGTAACCCCAAGGAGACATATGTATGCACATATGCTTTATATTTGTATACACAAATGACTTTAATATTAAAAAATCACTCTAATCCACAAATTCTACTCCTGCACTCTGTGAGTGTCAGATTGTGTGATTGCTGAGGACCTCTAACCAAAGAAAGCCCTACAGAGATAGCTTTAAGGTTATTATTTATGCTTGCACAGTGCTCGGGGAAGGAGAAAATGAGGAATTCCTTTGACAGCCCATTTACAACACTCAATATCTTTTAGGCAGCTCCTCTTGTGGCTGAATTCGAGACCAGTCAGGTTGTCATGGCTGTATTGCAAAATCTGCACTCGCCCGTGGTGAGAGTCCTCCCAACACTGAAATCCTGGCAATGAAAAGGACAGAACACAAGACTCCTTCAAACAGAGCCCACAGGTCTAATTACATAAAAGTTACCAGAAGAAATGCAGAGAAAGTATGGTCAAAGGCATGAAAGTAAATGGCCTCTTCTAAGAAACAGTGGTCCCTTTCTTGTAGTTTGTTGTTCGGTTGGATCTTTTTTCTTTTTCTGAATAAAACACAGGCTTTCATATGCTCATACAGAGAGGAAAATGGAAAAAATGGAAGAGGATGGGACTGAATGAAAAATGAAAGGGCTCTTCCTTTGCATCTGTGAGGCACAGCTTGCACTGAAGCTTTCGGCTGAAATGTCATTTAAGAACAATAGGGCTGCCAAAATGTAAGGAGATATTCCAACCCATGTATATGCCACATTGTTAAACAGAATAATGGTTACCATTCCTGGAAGCAACAGTTTGGTACACGTATTACTCTGCTGCATTCATAAAGTGCTTAAAATCCAGAAAGAAAGAGTAAACTTGATAAAAGTAAACTTGATAAAATGATAGGAATTATCTTCTCAGTTTATCTTTCTTAATTATCAGCTCAAAGTGGCTGAAGTACTTTGTTATGCTTTCTTCACTGCATAGTTTAACAAATAAGCAACATGTATTCACTAGGCTGATGCAACAATTAAATGATCACTGAGCTGTTAGCTTGGCTTTATAAAATATAAATGGTATCTCCAATAATGAAATGTGACAGACAAAATGTCAGTAGATATATTCAGATAACCTTCCTTGGGTAACTGATATGGGAATGAAGACTGAATTTAGTGAGCCTGTTCTTAAAGAAAAACAGGAAACACAGTGCAGAAGGTTTTTCCACTTAAAATTTCTTTAGAAGATGTTGCATTCAATTTTAGGAGAAAACAAATGATCTTTGCTAAAATGTGAAGGGAAAAAACCTCTTTCCCTTACTTCTGTTAAAAACCACTTGAAGTCCTTATCATAGTAGGAAGGCTACTGTATTAGTTTTCCTCGGCAATCTCTCCACCAAGTCAGCAAGAGCCATCATCAGCTAATAAATGATCCAGGGATGGTAACAGTAATCTCCAGCTGAAAAATAAATATCCAGATAGAACAGTCCTTTGGGAGGTATCCAGAAAATAATTGAAAACAGAACATCCCTACTTTAAATAAATTAAACCGTAATTCTTAGCTGAGTCCAAGTGACTGAATCTGGGGAAGGATGAAAAATCCAAACAGCAAAACCCTATCAGTCTTAATTAATAACAGCACATAAGAGAAATTATAACTGTACTCATTCATTCTCTCTTTCAAACAAAAAATATATAGTTATTCATCTATGAGACAGATCACATAAAGATGTAGAGGAAAGATTCTCAAACCAGGCTGGAGATGATTTTCAGCAGCTGCTGCCTGTCTAAAATCAGTTGGACTCTGCCAGTGGGAAGGCTCAGTACTGCAAGAAGGACAGTGTTGAGGTGGCCTGTGTCTTCTGACAGTAAGGAGCTACAGTTCTCTCAGTGTCCCGTGGGAAATGAGACTAACCTCCCACACCTGGAGGCTTTCTGGTGTCTTGTCTGTAAGCGATTCCATGGGGTAACAGCTAAGTTCCTCACACCCATGAATTTATGAAGTATATGCTTGACTCTGGGATGCTTTCAGGTTTCCCGATCTACATGCTTGCTCCTGCTCTGTGACATCTTCATACTGGGTCAAGATCCGGGCACTCATCAGCCCCAGGAAAGGGGCTCTCTTTCAGAGAAAGAAAACCCATGAGTATAGAGAGGATTACGATGTGCTGTAAGCAAGCCTCCTGGAGAACTGAGCAACCAAAATCCTGGGGCCACTGCAGATTTCCCCAGTGAGGAAGATTTGATACAAGTGCCTAGCGACAAAAGCATACAAATAACCTAAAAGGAAATTTTCATGGAATCCACACATAGTTTCTGCCTCAACAAAATTTCTGCCTCACCCTCCTGAAAGCCAGTTGACCAGATCCTGAAATATCTATGCCTCTGCATGGCAGAAGTAGAGAACTAAACCTTCAGCTGGAAAGTCAAAGTTAATTTGAGAAGCAGCACAGGAATGCAAGATGCAGCCCCAAGTACACAGCTGTAAGTACTCGATATCTCTGTGCTGGTACTCACTGGATGGTTATGTTCTCTGCCTGCCCTCTGCCTCCCTCACCTCCAATGGCCGGTGAATGATTGTGCTGCTGAAGCCATTTATCCTTCCTCCTGTCCATTTAAAAGGGAAATAGCCTTGGCTGGATCTCTGACTTTATGTCACAATCGATATCGGTAGTGGTTTACCTTAAAGCACAGTTGACTATAAAGGCTGAGACACAGTGACCGTTCTCTTCCAGCTGTAAATACAGGGGAATGAAATGCGATTTCTATGCTTTAGCTATTTCTCCGCAAGTAAAGGCATTCACTGAAATTGTATTTATGTTTGTGTTTATTCTCATTGCCCGTCAAGTTTAGACATGCATAGCAATGGCAATGTTCTTGTTCTAATTTGGTTCCTGTTACTCCTGTGACTCTTAATGAATATTTTGTGCACGGTGTTCCTGCAAATTGCTTTCTGGAAGAAGTTTTCCTTTTGTTTGGGATACCAGCCAAGAAAAGCTGAGAGGTATAACACCTCTGTAACTGTTCACTTCTTTCCTTAAGAATCCAAAGTAAAAAATCCTTTAGATATTTAGAAAAGAAATAAAACACTACAAAAAATATTACAAACTGAAACAGTGAGTTTATGCTTGCAGGGCTGTAAGTGAAAACCGTAGGTGGTTATAGAAATGTGACAGATCAATTTTATTAGTTCCATTGATTAGATTAGATCATTGCAACTTCTTTTTCCTTTTTTGCTTTGTTCAAAGACAAGTCAGGTGTAATGAACTATAGTCTTTTCAGCTTTCTTTATACCTGTTCTATTCAAAACTTATGATTCTCCTGGGAACTTTTGAGAGAAATTCAGTTTTTAGACATTTTATTTCTTCACCTTATTTATGTAGCTGTATCCTAGACTTTATTACAAACAACTGACTAAGAGAATCTACTGCAGAAATACTGAAGAATTTCAGCAAATAACAGGTGCCAGCTTTCTTCAGTCAGCTGTTCTTCACCTGAGTATCTTTTGACAAAACACAGCAATCTTTAAACTTCAGTGAAATACCAGAAGAAACATAATTTCCTTTGAAAACTAATGACCTCTTGCCACCGGACATAACCTTTGTTTTTCAGGAACAAAAGGGGAAAATAATGCCCTTGCCTTCTGAAGCCCATCAGCTGAAGGATGCATAATTCAGTCTTATAGAAATATCAGTCAAAAGACAGTTTATTCATTTATTGCAAAAAAATCCAGAGATATATGTGTCTGCCTTTGCCCAAGCTCTGTATATAGATGAATATCATAACTCTCATGGTCCTCCTGGGGATTTGAAATGGGAGATCAGTATTGTATCTTTAAAGTCCACAGAGGATGGAGCTATTAAAAATGCATATAGATTTGCATATTTTACCTAGTAGAGGTGCTATATGGGTAGTGCAGTTTATGCTGACAGTGTAGGATAAATGGTTCTTATAATGCAAACACTTAAAACAGCCAATCCTGAGAACAAACTACATATTCTCAAGAAAAAACACAAGTGATCAAGATGGATCCATCAAAAGAGATGCTCTGGGAGACAAACAAAAGAAACAAGTCCTAAGAAATCAAAGTTCCCTAAAGTGAGTATCCAAATCCATGTTCACCACAAGCCACTGTCTTTACCGTCATGTAGCTGAACTGGTCGCAGTGTGACTGTTGGGGGAGCCACATCTGTGGAAATGGGGAACCGAATCAGCATCTAATAACAAACCACTACCGATAGCAGTAGCCTCAGGCAGTCTCAGGACACATTTACTGGCAGTTAACTATGTTCTCTGGTTAGCTCCCTTTGCCTGGACCTCTGTTTGTTCATACTGCATGTATTTACTTCAAAACTCTACTTTGAAGTAAAATCACTAAAGTCCTCTGAGATGAAGAGCCAAGACTCACCTGGATTTGGTTCACTCTAGGGACCACTCCTAAAAGACAATATGGATAAATGTAGGCCAGGGTTGTCACTTTCCACATTACGCAGTCTTCCATCTTCATCCCAGCAAACTATATCCTTGAATACTCCCTACATATACCCATGTCAAACCCTGGTCATACAGCACAAAACCTCTGTCGCAGTCTATATAAATGTCATTTTGATGGTCTGCAACACACACACATGTACTGATGCTGACATGAAAAAGAAAAAGACCCTTCAGAAAATATTACTTATATTTACAGGCACAGCAGCTCAATACAGGAAATCAGGAAGATCAGAAAGAAAAGCAAAACACTACGCATCACTGAAGTGACTGAAGTTTGCATGATACCTTTCATGTGTACAATACCTTGCTCTCAGGTACTTAATCCAGACTCCCTGCTCCTTGGAGAGTTATGTGGCTACCTTTGAAGTCCAGCAGTGGAATTATCATAGCTGAGTGAAGTTATAATCCACAAACAAGAGAGGGACAAAGGTGTAAAGCAGCACAAGCCTTATATAACTGCAGCTAAAGCTCCAGCTCACCCTCCAAACATGCCTGCTTGCTTCACACGGGAGGAAGAGTGCAATATCCAAAGAACATGGCAGTTCAATATGTAATGGCCGATTCTCCCTGGGAAACTGGCAAAGGAGAGCTGGTTTTCCATCCAGACCAACATAGCTAATGTTATCGTAATGAGATACAGCAATTAATTAAATACAATTATTAGATGCAGTAATTAAACTCATTAATTAAATACCATAGCTTACCTACTTTTCATCAGTGAGTTTCATCTCTTCATACAATCCTTATAATCGAGACGATTTGTTTCACTTTCATCACAAACAGTAAAATCCACCAAAGTGCTTAGAGGAATGGAAGTGCATTAGTTCCACTCCTAACCCCTCAAAGTCTTCTCTCCTCCTTGTGTAATGTGAGAAGTGCCTGAATTCATGAGGTGCTTCTCTGCTTGACTTTAATCCACATTACAGTGCTGCCTGTGACCAAAAGGTGGCTTGGACTAAGAACACCTAAACCTGTTTAGAGCCCAAAACCTCTGTGGGGAACACCCTGCATCTCAGAGCTCATTTTGGTGGACATTTTCAGATCACACCTAAACAATACCAGCTGAAATGGTCAGATTCACACAGCATTTAGGTGATACTAGAAGGAGGTGGTATTCACTTAATATTAGCCCAGAAGATAAGAAAAATTGTGAGAAAACTTATGGGATCCAAATCCACACAATCCACTAACTGCAGGGTTGCCCCATGCTGTAGACAGGGTTGGATGGACTAGGACTTCCATGTCCTCCAGTAAGGACAGGCCAAATATAATCCAAGATTCATTGGATCGATCCAGAACATGGGCTGTGGTTAGCATCCTTGGTCTTTGTTCCCACATTTGTTTTTTGTATTTTTCCACTGTCAGCATTATATGGTGTGTGGGAATTTAAAGCCCTTGAAGCTGAAGAAGGATCTGAACCCAGTCTTCTCATCTGTAGGGCAAAAGCTGTTACATGCTAGGGATGAAAATATTTTTGTTCTGTACCACTTGCACAAACTCTATATTTAGTTCTTTAGACCTAATTCAAAAGAGACTCCAGGGCAACAGTGGCAGACAATTTTCTGAAGTCCTGGCTAAGATGCCTAAGGACTAGAAAGAGAAACAGTCTTTAAACATGTGTATCTCTACTTTGTCTACCAGCTTCCAGCTCGGAGTGCCAGCTTCTGTGTATCCTCTCAGCCTGTACCAGACTACCCTCACCAATGGCATGGGGGACCAGACTGCCTGGACATGCTCTGCACTCCACTGTGGGGATGAGCTGCCTCATTTTAAACTCAGAAGCACGTCGCCAGATATAATGCAGACTCTCTGCTTGATTTGAGATGCCTTGTTAATGAATGCAGAGATGCCTGTGTAACAGAGCATAGTATCAATAAGGGCTGGGAACATTCCTCTCTGTCCTAATCAAAAATGTTCATGAAGCAAAACGAAATTAATGAAACTGTCCCTCTATCTTTGTCTCCCTGAAACTCTCCAAAAATATTACCTCAACCTTTGTTAGAGACCCCTGTTCACAGGCAGAGATTTCCTAACATCTTCCTAATGGGCAAAATGTGTTGCTTTTCCTTAAAATGTGACATGTATTTCAGTGTCACAAATCAATCTCCTTTCATCAAACAAGGGTGCTCCTGGTCGAAAGTTGAGGGTTACCTCCATGCAGAGAGAAATACTTGTCCAATTTCTTACTTCTTGTTCAATATTTTCAGGCCACCAGAAGCCAAGTAGTAAATGAAGCTTTAAATTCCAGAAAAATTCCACAACCTTAGTAAAATAGGTATTATCTTAATTCTGGAATGGTTCCATGTAATACCATCATCTCTGGCAAACAGGATGCCAACTGTGAAACAAGAACTGTGGTGTATTTACAGTAGTCATGAAAGGAAAAGGAGCAACAATCTGAGAAACTACCATAGCCATGACAAATAATGATAAAACTCCAGAGAGAAATGCAAATAGCTAACAAAACAAAAATCTTCCACCACCTGAAAGCATCTGTCTGCCCCTCTCCCCCCAGAAAAAACCCACAACTCATCATATCTGGGGCCATATAAGAAGCTGAAAAAAAAGATACACCATTGCACAGAATGTCTACAGCACTGTAGCACATGTAAAACCATGATCAAGGCATTATCTGGGCTAACATGCTAAAAAATGTAATTATGTCTAAATAAAGTTAATGGGCTGGAAAAATGGCTCAACAGCTTAAAATATCTAGTGATTTTGAGAGCAGCTTAATTATAACCACATTAATTCTAGTCTTAGCTTCATGCATGTTTTCATCTACTGTAGCAGTCATCAGAAAATGTTTGAGTCCCAGTACAGAATTTTTATTCAAAGAACTTTGCAAAATAATTTTTCTATTTCTTTCTGATCTACTTTCCTTTACAAACCCTATGTTCCAACACCCTAGAGCAGCAGCACTTTGAGCTGGTACAATCACATAGAAGGCACTGCAATACAAGAAGCTGCTCGCCTGTGCAAAGCTCAGGAATTGAAGTAGTTTTAGGCCAGGAATGAGCTAATGTGCTGGTTCTCCATCAGAAGAGTGAGTGCAAGGGCAGTACACACAGGGTCTTTCAATGGCGTTTATCAGTGTTTTGCTGCCAAAACAGGAGTTAGGGTTCTACAGGAGTCTGTCCTGGATCCAGTGTCACTCAGTATTTTTACTAGCAGGAAAGAAATAATCCTAAATTAAACTTTCAGATGACATCAAATTTAAAGAAAACTGAACAAACCAGGGAAATGGCTTGAGGAAAACAGGATGTAGTTCAATGGGAAGCAACAGATGCTGAACTTGTGATGTTCCACTCTGAGCTGGTTGGAAAACTGAGTTTTTACTCAAACTTAAAATCTAGTAAGGCAATTCGAGACAGGGGAAGAACAATAACAGTCTGAAGTACGTGAACTAGAAAATGCTATTTAGAGAAGATTATGGAGGGCATAAGAAAGCTAGGTAATTCTTTCAAATTCATAAAAGGACAAGTATAAAAGGAATAAATCCATCTCCTGTGTGAACAGAACAAAGAATAGTGGCTTTAAACAGCACTAGGAGAGTTCAGTCAGATAACAAGAAAATACCCAACAAAACCGAAGAGTAAGGACAGCAAGCCACAGGTACAGCCTGCCTGGGCAGGATAGCTCCAGCCTCCACAACTGGAAGCTCTAAAGAACAGGCATGGGGTGTGTTGATGGGTACACCTGACAACTGGCTGAGCTTGACTTCGGACCTTCCAGGCTCCCTCCACTTCCATTTTCTTCAATCACAGGGAGCTATGGTAAGTCTGCAGCTCTCATTTTGTTTCTTGTCTAGAAGAAGGAAATGCGTCTTCCCTACGGAGGCTCTTGGATGATGCCTTTAGTTCATATACCAGTTCCCTGCTCAGTGCTGTGGTGCCTCACTTACAGCAAGGTGGCTGCTTGTTTGCCCGTTTTACAAGTTTAAGAAGTACCTGAAAACGAAACAAAGCAACTTTGAACAAAACAAACAAAAAAAAGCCAAACTCATTATAATATAAAGGGGGGGACACGACACAAACTGATGGATTGTTCTTGTCAGCTCTTTGCTGAAAGGCATAAGTTTAAGACAGCTACAGTAACAGAAAATGAATTGGCACTTCTCACTCCAATATACTGTGAAGCCTCTAGAGTGCTATTCTTATTATTTTTCAGACGTTATCTCTGAGTCCTCACACAAAGAGAGACAAACACTCCCTTTCTGAGGCCTACACTTGGGCTGAGTCCTGGAGAAAGCACTGATGAAGACAGTTGTATCTGAGCGCTGGGTGGGTGCGAGATGCACGGGCGTTGCCCATTCTGTGGATGTGCAGATCTGCTAAGGCAGGACATGGCTCCTCTCCAGTTCCAACGCCTGCTTTTCCTTCCTTGAAACCAGGACTAAAAAGCTGTTTTGTTCTTCCCTTCTGCCCCCAGAAGGGACTGGGTGATAGTGAAGACCAAAGCCAGCCTCTTCACTATCACTTATTTACTTGAAAAACCTGGAGTCAGCATGGAGCAACGTGCTGGCATTTAAAATACAAACACTATCGTGTTGTAGTTTCATCTTTCCTGCACATCAAGAAGGCTGAAACCCTGCTAGATACATGGGAACCACACTTGAAGTGGAGACAAGACACTTTTCCACATGCTGAAAATGTTAAGGTGTAGGAGCTCACACACCACTCATGATCTAGTGCTGACATCGCTTTTACTTCAATACTCAGGAGACTCGAGGTGGCTTTTCAAACAAATATTAAAGTTAAGGACTTAAAAACAACCACCCCTGAGCATTCAATATTTCAGCTTTTCGTGTTTTATGTTTGGTGACAATATTTCAGTTTAGGATAAAAGTGAACATTGTTGCCATGGAAAAGTAATTTGCAACGTGCCCTAATACACTGTGAATGACACCAAGAGACCATAGTTCAGAGACAAGGACTCTTCTGGAATTTCAAGAGGTTAGTAAAAACAAAATCCATCAAATAATCTCATCACGATTATTTCTTTGCTTTACTTGTATCCACACCCAGACAAGCTGCAACACAACTGGAGTGAAGACAGAGCGCTTCAGCGAAGCAGAGATCAGGCAGCAATTACTCCACAGCATGTATAATGTCCTGATCTGCATGGGGTTTTTGTTTAACAGACACGGGACAAAGGAAGAAAAGATCCTTTCTTACACTGCTCCCTCTTTCCTATTCTCACAGGTCAGACCAAAGCTGACACCGAGACACTGACTTTTAAGGGTCTGGATGCATTGGGAGGAATTCCCTTTTGCTGTGTGCTGTGGTATCGTGTACTAAACACACAGCTACTGTAAACAGTTTACTGGGCACACTTTGTATTTTATTTGTGATTCACATCAAGCTGTATTTAAAGGGAAATTCGATTAAATTTTAAGTAAACAAAAATGGGATTTACTGTTGTTTAAAGGTCTCAAATATGTTGTATATAGAAAAAAAGCTTTATTAAAACATATTCTAAATCTGAGCTTAAGCCTTTTCTGAAGAAATGAAATACTATTTGCACTTAGCTAATTGAACTATTTATATCAGATCATCCTAGCCAAGATTTTAAGGCAACTATTTCTGATCTCCTTGTATCTCAACTTAAAATATTGCATTACTAGATGTAAATAAACATTCCTCTTTTTTTGTGCTTCTGTTCAGTTTGACTGGAAATGAAGCATGCATTGAATTGAATTGAACAAGATGGATAAGCTGAAGAGAACCTTGTTTCTGAAGTTCTGGGAGCAGTTATACCTGACAAGGGTTAAGTTTTGACCTTCTGCAAACCTTCACCAAAACAAAAAGTTCCCTGTTAGTGAAACAAACTGGAATGATTTGATCTTCAAAACTCATCCTCTCTTCTTAACTGTCAAAGAATTTTGCTGCCTTCCAGTACACATAACAGAATCACAGAATCACAGAATGGTAGGGGTTGGAAGGGACCTCTGTGGGTCATCTAGTCCAACCCTCCTGCCAAAGCAGGGTCACCTACAGCAGGTCGCAGAGGACCTTTTCCAGGCGGGACACTTAAAACTGACTAATAATTATACAGGTATGTCAGCCGGCAAAACATGGTCAAAGAAAGCGTACCCCCGCTCATGAGCGAGACCGGCGAACTGGCAACAGCAGATGAGGAGAAAGCTGAGGTACTCAACAACTATTTTGCCTCAGTCTTCACTGGCAACCTCTCTCCTCATCCCTCCCAAGTCGATGGATGGCATGAAGGAGACCAGGAGGGTAAAATCCCTCCAGCTGTAAGTGAAGACCAGGTTCGGGACCTCCTGAGGAACCTAAACGTACAGAAGTCCATGGGACCTGATGAGATGCATCCCACAGTCCTGAGGGAACTGGCTGATGTAGTTGCCAAGACACTCTCCATGATATTTGAAAAGTCATGGCAGTCAGGGGAAGTCCCCAGTGACTGGAAAAAGGGAAACACTGTGCCCCTTTTCAAAAAGGGTAGAAAGGAAGACCCTGGCAACTATCGACCTGTCAGCCTCACCTCTGTGCCTGGGAAGATCATGGAACAGATCCTCCTAGAAGCTATGCTAAGGCACATGGAGGCCAGGGACGTGATTCGAGACAGCCAGCATGGCTTCACCAAGGGCAAGTCCTGCCTGACCAACCTAGTGCCTTTCTATGATGGTGTAACAACAAAAGTGGACAAGGGAAAACCTATGGATGTCATCTATCTGGATTTTTGTAAAGCCTTTGACACGGTCCCCCACAACAATCTTGTCTCTAAATTGGAGAGCCATGGATTTGATGGGTGGACCATTCCGTGGATAAGGAATTGGTTGGATGGTTGCAGCCAAAGGGTAGTGGTCAACGGCTCAAGGTCCGGATGGAGACCAGTGATGAGTGGAGTCCCTCAGGGGTCCATACTGGGACCGGTGCTGTTCAATATATTTATCAATGACATGGACAGTGACATCGAGTGTACCCTCAGCAAGTTTGCAGATGACACCAAGCTGAGTGGTACGGTTGAGACACCAGAAGGACGAGATTCCATCCAGAGGGACCTGGACAAGCTGGAGAGGTGAGCCTGTGTGAACTTCATGAGGTTCAACAAGGCCAAGTGCAAGGTCCTACACCTGGGTCGGGGAAATCCCCCTTATCAATACAGGCTGGGGGATGAAAGGATCGAGAGCAGCTCTGCTGAGAGGGACTTGGGGGTACTGATAGACGAAAGGCTGGACATGAGCCGGCAATGTGCGCTGGCAGCCCAGAGGGCCAATCGTGTCCTGGGCTGCACCAGGAGAAGCGTGGCCAGCAGGTCGAGAGAGGTGATTCTGCCCCTCTACTCTGCTCTGGTGAGACCTCACCTGGAGTACTGCGTTCAGCTCTGGAGCCCTCAGCACAAGAAGGACGTGGACCTGTTGGAGCGGGTCCAAAGGAGGGCTACAAAAATGATCCGAGGGCTGGAGCACCTCTCCTATGAGGACAGGCTGAGAGAGTTGGGCTTGTTCAGCCTGGAGAAGAGAAGGCTGCGGGGACACCTGATTGCAGCATTTCAGTACTTAAAGGGAGCCTATAGGAAAGATGGGGACAATCTTTTTAGTAGAGACAGCAGTGACAGGACGAGGGGTAATGGTTTAAAACTAAAACAGGGTAGGTTTAGGCTGGATATAAGGAAGAAATTGTTTACAATGAGGGTGGTGAAACACTGGAACGGGTTGCCCAGAGAGGCAGTGGAGGCCCCATCCCTGGAAACATTGAAGACCAGGTTGGACAGGGCTCTGAGCAACCTGATCTAGTTAGCGGTGTCTCTGCTCCCTGCAGGGGGGTTGGACTATATGACCTCTAGGGGTCCCTTCCGACCCAAAACTTTCTATGATTCTATGGTTCTATAATAAAACTGACTTAAAACTGACTAATAAGACTTAAAACTGACTGGCATAAACATGATTTAAGTATCTTCAAAACCAGAAATAAATAGGATATTACCTCAAATGAAAAAGCATCATTTAAATACAACGTATGATATTTATTTAAGCTGCTTCCATAGACTAATCTGCAGTGCAGTACCAGAGATACAGTTATAGAAAATGTCTATGACTACGGATGTGTTTTTATTTCTCCCACCTAGACAAAGTCTGTTTCTTCCCTCTTCTCTCACACCCTCCTCACAGTTTACATCTCCCCAGCTGAGCGCATCCGCACTCCAACCTGGTCAGCGAAGTGAAGCCATAGTTGTGCACCAGCAGAGAGGTCTGCAAGCTGTGGCGGAGAAAGGGAGAAGTGACTTGCGGCTAAGGAGTGGGAGAGGGTGGAAGTTCGTACCCTGGCTTGGTCTGCTCAAGGTCTTGCCACGTGAAACTGTCACCTCTCTCACCTACAGGATATATGTGCAGGCATGTGAGCCAGGTGGCGTTGACACACATCACTGCAGGCACCATGGCATTACGGGAAAACTGACCTGACTCCTGGAGTTCATTATTGTACCCCTTTCCAAAAGACTGGCTGCTCACACCCTCTGCATCATATAGCACAAAGTGTGACCGTGATGTGTCTGCTCTGTACTCTCTGCTACCCTCTCTATGAGCTGCCAAGATACTCTTGGTAAAACAAGTATTTCTATTTTTTTTTTTTTTTTTTTAATCTCAGTTCTAACTAGAAACATGGGAGAAAATAAGCTGAAAGTAACAGGCCCTCAGGTATTGCCAAAAATCAGAGCTCAGATGAAGTCAGTGAGGCTGTATTAAATTCATATCAGGATGGAGGCATGTGCCCTCGGGAACCTTAGCATTTAACTTCCATCACTGTACTGAATACACTGATAAAAGACTTAATATTTTATTAGTAGTATCTTAACACAACGTTACATAAAGCAGCAAGATGTTTTGCTCCCTCAGCAGAACCACCTCTTGCACACACACGTATTTTACCCATGCCTGATACCCACTTCAGAGGCCTTTCCATTTTGCCCACTGTGAGAGACGGGGAATTATTCACTGAGTTATTAGCCTCAGAGAATGGATCTGTATGATAACATGTCTCTTACTGAGGTCAAGAGGAGCTGTATGAACACAGGAGAGCAGAATTTGACCCATTCAATTCTTTCTTTTCTTGGGAGACAGCAACAACAGGTTATGTCATTGCTGTAGAATAAACAGTTCTGTTCACAGAACTGCATTTTTTTAATATGTCAGCTTTTCATCTGGTGCTCCTTCAGTCTTTCTATAGATTTTCCTTTGACAAAGTTCTCTGAAAGAGAAGGTCCCTGAAAAGCGGGGTGGGAAGGACACTGCCCTTTAACAGCACCTTCCCATATAAATGCATGAATAAAGCACAAGTCACATTTGTCAGCTGGAAGGTTATGGTGAAGTCGTGTGCATGTTTTCCATTATTTGCAGTGAATAAAGGACCTCCTGATGAGATGCCGCCTTTCACTCTTCCTTAAGCAGCGGGCAGCCATTCTGACCACACTGTGAAAGTTGAAGCCAGAAACTTTTCTTTTGTATTATCTCCAAAGCTCAGTATAAGCAATCCTGTGCTAGGATCTAAACTTCTCTCATCTCCTGTCACAAGCTATGGTTGAGTTACAGTTCGTGAACCGTTCTCACACGCTTTGCAGTTATTCAGAAATGATCATTTTTCTGATTGTCAGATATTGTTAACATATGTAAAAAAAAGTGTTTGTTTTTTAGTTCCTTGTTTCCCACCATCTGAAGTGTAACCTTTTCACGTCAGTTGTCCAGAGAAGGTTGACTTGGCATTTACAGAAGACTTTTGTATAGATTAAGGAATATACCCCCTCCCACTAGCAAACTAACATTTAGGTCATGAGACAAACAGAAAAATGAAGAGGAGTTCTTGGTAATAAATATGAAAATAGCAAAATAATTATCCTTATTGTTCTTGAACACTGCAAAATGAATTTAGTAAATGTACTCATGACCATTCTGACATACCTGGATAAAATGTTATCCTGTTCTTTTTGTAACATTTATACCAAGAAGCCATGTTTTTAGAACTCAAAACACTGTATTGTGTTGTGACACAGTGTTGTACTACTATAGGAGTGCCCTGCCACCATCACTTGCACTACTGAGTTTCCAATCCACATACAACAGAAGACACACTGCTGCTTCATGACACGAGATAAAGCAAGGCAGCAGGAATAAATCTGATCCCTATCCTTGTTCTACCCTCTTGTCGCTGTGATGAGATACTTTTGGGTTAGTGATTAGACTACTGGTATAAATTTAACAATCTCTCACTGAGTTTTAATTGCTTAAGGCTCAGCTTCATGAAATGTTAATGTTTTCCACCTAATATATAAAATATATATTACCTAATACTTAAAGCTTATTATAGTTCGTGCTTTGGCACAGGAACTGATATTAGCTATCTAACTGTCTTTCTACATATTTGTATATTAAGCATGGATTGATGATTGGAACACTCAAAAAGCTGTGATTAGTGCATTTTGCTGCACCGGTCTGTATGCTTGTGGAACTTACAATTTGTCTAGCAATAGATGTAAAGCTCAAAAATCTTCTTTTAAAAACACACATTAGAATTGACATTCTAGTTCTATGAAAGATCCTTCTCCGAGGCAGCTGATAAAATATCAAATAATGTTTGGAATTGCACGAGTATTACATTCAGTAGCAAAATCCACAAAAGTGATTATTAAATTCCTGTCAGATGGCATTGACAATACACAAAAATGAAATAAAGATAAATCTAGGGACAAATTCCATATGATGAAGAACCAAAATTCTTTATTCTTTCAATCAGAATTGTATTTATTCAAATAAACATTAATTCAATCATCATAACGACATATTTTTCGGCTGTACAGATGAAAGTCTGTGGGAAAAAAAAGGTATGGTCGGACTGGTCTATTCTTGTTTGCTCTTCCCACCTACTTAGCTCACTGAAAATGGAAGGAGTTGCTGTGGGGTTAGAAGAACCCTAGCCCAGGAAGTACGTGGCTAAATTTAAGATTCCACTCTACGTGCAGATATCTCTAGTCATGGGTTTTTGTCCCAAGACTAGATGTGCTCAGAATAGTTCCACGATGTGACTGGATTGTGAGCTCAGTGGACTTGTAGATCCATAGCCTGAGAAACCTACTGACAGCCTTAGTCACTACTACAGTTCCAGGGACTCGGTAAAGGCACTGAATTCACAAAAGATAAAAGTTTTTAGGGGTTACCAACAAATAATTTGACTGAAGCATATGTTTTTGAAACCTCTGTTTGCAAAGATGAACAAATAATATGTTGTCTCCTATCCCTGAAATTTTCAAACTCCTGCACTGGAGAAACTAAGTTTTTATTTTAGATTTGTTTAAATGTTGCACAAACCCTTATCCAAGCATTTTGATTGCATTTCATAGCCAGATTAAAATCATGCTTGGAGTAATCCTCTATGTTTGTCATTTTTTTTAAGATCTTGCAAGAATGAAAGAGAATCAGTTTTACGTAAACCTAATAAGGCTATTACAATTACACTTAGACAACAAATATTTCTCAAGTTACATCACCTCTGTCTACAAAATCCTCAGTTACGTAGACAACCAATTAGATTTATCCTGTTTTGTTTTATGTACTTACACTTATTGTGCTTTTCTTAATCTTCAAAATATTAATTTATGAGTTGGCACAGTTTCAATGAAATTTTACAGCAATTTAGGAAAAATCCTTATTTTAGCTTTCTGCAAATATACATTCTTTAATTGTCACCTAATTTGCTTAATAGTGTGTAATCTGTGGCCAAATAGGTGGATGATGATCAGAAATTTTTCTTCTTAAATATTCTGCTTTGTTCACAAAAGAACCACTTAAAATCCAATTTCCACAGCATCTACCAGCATCCTTACTGTGAGAAAAAATTCCGCTCCAAAGATGCTGAAAATTTGCTAAATCTAAATAGATTATCTCTAACTCCTGGGAAAAAAAATGCCTGCAGATGAATCAAAGCAATGTTATTTTGTTCTGTAAATATTTGCAAATATGAGTTGGTTTTAATAGAGAGTTACTAAATTTTTTATCCTACAGGTAATCTAATTTTAATTGTGCCTCATTGTTTATAAGAGTTGGTGGTACATACATGATGGTATAATGCTACATGATCATGGTCGTGATCAGACTCCCAAACTCTGAAGACAGAAATCAAGACTAGAAATCTGTGCCTGATTCACTTTAGCTCATCCAGTCAGTCTCACTGAGGACTTCCTCCTGTAACAGTCATTATTCAATGCAGCAAAGTTAATCCGAAAGAGGAGGTACTTCTATCACTAAATACCCTGTCATGGTTAATATCTCTAACACATTCCTATTAGTAAAGTTTTAATTTGTTTGGTTTGTTTTGCAAATACTGGAACAGATTTTCCTTGGTGTTCATATTGTAGAGTAATAACCCTGTGGCAAATAAAATAAATTATTATAAGTATTTAAATATTCTTTAAATATTTAACTGGATAAAATAATCTTTATCTTTTTCCTTTGAATACTGCTTAGTGTATGACATTTACAGACATACTTATTCTTCTCTAGAACATATAGTGAAATACCTCTCCCTAAATTGCATGTAACTACTTATTCTTGCCCCTGTTTTTCTTTCAATTAATGTCAGGACCATCATGTGTTATACCTGAACTTTCCTCATAAGCTTTTCAGGACACAAACTAAGCTCCCTTGGATGTAACATGTATATAGCAACAGTGTAAAACTGAATTACTATGTCATACTGAACTGCAAGGAATACTTTGTTTTGTCATTTTGAAAGTAATATCTTGGGATTTAAGTGATGAAGTAGTTTGGACTATTTTTACCAAAATATTCTAGCGTATGAAGAGTAAATATCATTCAAATCTTGGACACTATATATATCTATATTTATACAACAGCTTGAAAGTAACTTGCAATACAACGTAACAAAGTGTATCATTTTTTAGATCACATCAGAAATACCCCACTGAGAATTTTTTATGGAAGACTGCAGCACGTCCAAAATTAGAACACAATTATTTTTCTACCTTTTTGAAACAATATAATGAAATGTTTCACATACTTACATTGGAAGATGTTCTAGTGTTGCACAAATAATGCTATAAACCATGTATTCTGATTTTCAAACAAGCAGAAAAAATAGAAAAGTCAGACTACCAACATATACTGAAAATTAGCAGCTATTTTGTGACCTCTCACTGTTACTAGGTGTTCAAGTTAGCCAAGCTTGTAAGGTCATCTGAACAGTATTTGAATCTCTGTAATTATGTTACTCATAGTATGATCTGTCCTTTGCTAAAGCCTTCCATATACCTGTAGAAGACTTCTGTTCGTCAAACACCACATTATCTTTTTTATTATGTTCCATTGCATTAGTCTCTATGGAATTATGCTGTAACAGTGACAGTCTCTCAATTAATTTAAATGGCTTTCTACTGAAAATGATTCAACAAGCAGTCCAATGTTCTTGCTAGACAGCTTATTGAATGCTTTGCATAAAGAGAATTTCATACCACAGCCATCTAACTCTACAGCAACATGTGCTTAATTCTTAGTCTTCAGTTACTTGAGACTGCTCTCCAGATCCATGAGTATATTGTGTTAATATGAGCAACAAGAAGCCTGAGCCAACAAAACCAAATACTTAGGGTGAAGTTATAACACAACAAAAGTCATGTATTTGACTCAAGGTGTTATAGTGGCTCATACACTTCCCTTTGAAAATGAAGTCAAGGTCCTGATGAATGCAGTGGTAGTTCTTTTTGCTTCTTCAGTGAGATATTACATACTCCGTCACTCCCAGGAAAAGAACCTCAGCAGAAAAATGCAGTTTCCTCATTTCCAGCAGATTTTTTGTCCACTAAAGAGCATAATTGCAGTAAAAAGGAGATAGAGACAACTACCACCAAAATTATCAAGACCAAATTCTATTGAGAATTGCACATGGAAAACACTGAAGAAGTACAACTAAGGGCATTGTTGCGGTTTAGCCTGGCTGGATGGCAGCTGCCCACCAAAGCTGCTCTATCACTCCCCCTCCTCAACTGGACAGGGGAGAAAAATTATGATGAAAGGCTTATGGGTTGAGATAGGGACAGGGAGAGATCACTCACCAATTACCATCATGGGCAAAACAGACCTGACATGGGGAAATTGGTTTAAATTCTTACCAAACAAATCAGAGTAGGATAATGAGAAATAAAGACTAAAACTCAAAACACCTTACCCCCACCCCTCCATCCTTCCCATGCTCAACTTCACTCACAATTTCCTCCTCCCCCCCATTGGCGCAAGGGGACAGGGAATGGGGGTTCTGGTCAGTTCATCACACGTTGTCTCTGCTGCTCCTTCCTCCTCACAGGGAGGACTCCTCACACTCTTCCTCTGCTGCAGCATGGGTCCCTTCCATAGGGTGCAGTTCTTCAGGAAGAGACTGCCCCAATGTAGGTCCCCTGTGTGGTCACAAGTCCCAACAGCAAACCTGCTCCAGCATGGGCTCCTCTCTCTCCACAGGGCCACAGGTGCTGCCAGGAGCCTGCTCCAGTATGGGCTCCCCATGGGGTCACAGCCTCCTTTGGGGCATTCATCTTCTCCTGTGTGGGGTCCTCCCCGGGCTGCAAGGGGGTATCTGCCCCACTGTGGACCTCCATGGACTGCAGGGGTACAGCCTGCCTCACCATGGTCTTCTCCATGGGATGCAGAGAAACCTCTGCTCCAGTGCTTGGAGCTCCTCCTCCCTCTCTTCTTCACCAACCTCGGTGTCTGCAGAGTTGTTTCTCACATAGTCTCACTCTTGTTCCTGCTGCAAATTGCCATTACGCAGGATTTTTTCTCTTCTTAAATATGTTATCACAGAGGTGTTAGCACCACTGCTGATGGGATAGGCCTTGGCCAGCAGCGGTTCCATCTTGGAGCCGGCTGGCATTGGCTCTATTGGACACGGGGGAAACTTCTAGCAGCTTCTCACAGAAGCCACCCTTGTAGCCTCCCCACCACCAAAACTTTGCCACAGAAACCCAATACATGTGCACCATAGGATTTGGTAGAGCAGTACTTTCCCCAGTGTTTCACAGGGATCAGTTCAATTACATAATATTCCAAGGGAATATGCCACTTTTTAGGCAAATTGGTACAAATTCTATTAAAATTTCTTTTGTTTTTAGCAATACCTCTGCCTGTTTGCACTCTGCAAGATGAAGGGATAAATAGATAAATATATATGGGTGGAGGTTTGCAGATGCCTAATAACCACTTGAGTTGCTATCTCAACAATACTGAATTGGTTGAAATACATTAAAATTATGATAGAAGTTCAGCTTATAACTATCTAGACGTTAATCTACATTTGGCCATATTGCAAATTTAACACGTGGGGGTGGAGGAATGACTATTTATACCATCTAACTTATAATGTCTGATCTGTAGTCTCTCTAAGCAGCCTGTATACTTCAGGCGCTCTGAATCACCCTGTTGAAAAGGCAAGCTCTCTCCATTGACTACCTTGGGAATCTTGGCTCAGATGTTTGGTGGTTCAATCAGATTATGCAAATCTCCCCATTCTCCTCCTCCATCTCTCCCACACAGTCACATATACATATAGCTTATACCTAAGAAATTTTAGAAAGAATGCAGTAATGGAAGAACAGCAGACTAATGCTGTGTAGAGCCCACAGGACATTTTCGATGTTTACTTCTTCATCTATGGTATTGTTACTAATAACAGAGATAATATAGTTTAATAACTGAAGGGAAGCTAAGTAAAATAATCAACTCTTTCACCCAGAACTCTGAGAGATGTGGAATGGATAAGGACAGTATTTTAAGCAGAATACTGAAGAGAACAAAAGTATGCTCCATTTATGCCTTTTTACTCCTATGCATGAGAGAGCAGGGCACAGAACTGAACACTATAAGGGTGAGAGACAATACTGGTGTATGTAGAACAGTCTTAAAGGCACTTTCCTAAAGAAATAAGTATATGTAAATTAGGTGAACAATTCTGTAGCATTGCAAAATTAACTTTTCCAAAGCCTCCTACAGAAGAAAGCATTAATCTCAAGATAATTTGAGAGCATGGACTTTTATGTTGTTTACATTGCCCCATTTCAGTGCCTAAAATTTGAAAAAGCTCTTTTATTCAGACTCCTACAAATCAGAACCTGGTCTTTAAAACATTGCAAAAGATGATAGCACTTGTGACTGTCAAATAATCCCTTCTAATAATTCTTCTCTTTATAATCAATACACTTTGTATATCTGCAGCAACCTAACCTTATTGCTGGCTTCCTGAAGAATTCCAGCCATTGATGTCTTCATATACCCCAATGCCACTGCTTTTAAATATCACTTTCCACAGGAACCTTCAGCATTTCAAGCATATCAGTGAATGATATTGAAAATAATCAGTTGGAAAAGGTTTTTTAGACCTCTGTTGTACTTTAAATAATTTCAAATTTAAAATGTAATTCATACTTTGTCACGTGATGCTTCTAGTTCCAGTGAACACCATTTTCTTCCCTTAGTAAGAAGAGATAGAAATGATGGGGGTACCACCTGTCAAACTGCATGTTTATCCTTGGAGAGACTGAAATGCAGTAAGATAATTCAAATACTTGTATATATAAAAAGTAAACTGGGGAGCCACCTACACCTGTCCCTTCCCTCATTCTGCTGTACAGCCTAGCCGTGGTGATAATATCTACCTCTGCCTGTGCCCTTCGGAAGGAAGCAATGTGCCTGGGTGCACAGAGAATGAGGCCAATAAGTACCCTGAGATGGGATGCTATTGGGGGCCAAATTGCAGAAAGTACCACCCTGAAATCTACACACAGCAAAATAATTGATTGAGGCTAAAATAAGATTTGGGGCTTTCTCGTAAAGATACTCTGCAAGTAGCAATACTTGAACTAAATGAAATTTTCTACCTGAACATTTTTCTGTCAGAAAAGACAGTGTCCATGCACAGAAGTTCCCTACAGGAACACAATGATTTCCACAGTAACACAAACTGAAAAGCCAGTCATTAGTTTCCTTCAAAGGAAAAATGTTGGCTCTTGCACAGCTCTACCAAAAGCTGCATTTGATCTGTAATATATATATTTTAATTCAGACTGAAATCACAGAACACATTTTCTTCATGTAATGTTACAAAGTATGATGCTTTTGGACCATTAGGTTATAGCCTGCAAATCTGAATGCAGCTTGCATATGACTGATATTTAATGCTACCCCAGTAATGAACAAAGCCAGAGCTACAATTCTTTTTCTCCCTCTATACTCTATGAATGTCAGCGGACTTTGCGAGAGAGAATATTTTTTACTTTACTGATGCTTTATGAATGTGCTTTATGTTTCTCAGGTACATACAGCCTGTTTTCATTGCACCACATACACTGTGATCTACTGTGCAGTCAGATTTTCTTCATGCTACGGCAAATTACATTCTCCAATTCATTCCTCCAAAGCAGAGAAAAGTATTCTCTGCTCATTTATTTTTTAACTTAGAAACAAACTACTTCTGACTTTCCATGCTTTCAATCTATAGTGAAAATGTCATTTTGCCTTAAGCTAATCAAACCACGTTTAATTCAGGAAGCCAATGAGCATATCTACTTTCACTCTCTCCTTTCTCTCCAGATATCACCCAACAGTTAGATCCAATACTAAACACTCAATGCAGCACTGAAGCACAGCTTCATTGTTTGCTACAGCATTTTAGCAGACATATAATTTTTCCCTCACACTTGTGATTTGAAACAATCAGTCTATCCACCATTTATCTCTCTGTGGCTGAGCTTAAAAAAGAGAAAAAGTTTGGGGTGCTTATATTATTGTAACTAGTTTAATAATAAGTACAGAAGCTATTGTAAAATGAAATTGACCATTGTGAAGAACTTAAACATTGATATTTTAAAGTTTCAGAATTAAAATTAGGCCAAAAAATAACCTTTGATGGCTCTTTCCATCCACGCTAAATGGAAACAATATTAATCTTTGCTTCTTGTTTCCAGCTGAAGTCTTCATTTATGCATCTAGTACAGTAGATACTGCATACTGCCTGTGTAAGTAAGCTTTGTGCTGTGAAGTAAAGAGGAGTTAGAAGGGCACATCCATAGTCGAGAGATGTAGAGATAAAGCAGAAAAGAACAATCAGCGGACTACTGTGCTAGTCCAGAAATGAGGAAAAAGTGGAAAGGGATTCCTGGCCTTTCGATTTCATTAACACAAAACTACAGGTCATTTTCCTAACTCAGATATCTTGTTTATGTGCCAGGCTAGGTGAAACTGCTCTGGAGTTCATGCTCCAGTTTGTGGAGTACCTCTGATACAAGTGATCAGGGAAGAAATTTCCCATAAATTCAATTTACACAGCAAAGGCACTTCAACAAACACATTCAATCCCAAGCATCTCTGAGAGCTGCAATAAATACCGGCTTCTGTGCTGGTAGATTTGTGTGTTAAAATATTCTGTTGAGCAAATCCTGAAGAAGACCTGTTCCTTTTTCAATGCTCTCTGTCCACGCTCTTCAGCCTTACAGAGATCATACCTTTGGTTTCCTATCTCTCAAAAAAAATATTTTTCCATAGACCAATCTGGGAATATGCTAATAACCTATTTTAACTAATCACTTACTTTTCTTCTATAAATCCTAGATGTGAGTTGAGTTTGGAAATAATCTCTCTCTATTCAAAACATAGAGATATTGCCATCAATAGTGAAATCATCAGAAGAGATGAATGCACTTACGTATAGTTAAGGCACAGCACGATACTGTGGGTATCCATGCTCAGAATAACATAAGAAGAGATATTATTATTTTGCTCGTATATTGTTAGGAAACTTTTTGAACTCTGTGGGTCATTTGAGGAACCACTGTCACTGCAATACTTGCCAGGAGACATCACTGTTCTCACACACAGGGCATAAACTGAGCAAAATGGAGGTAGGGGGACAGTGCCATGATAAAATAGATGCTTTACAAATAACAATAACATCACTACCAACAATCTTGAAGGTGTTTTTTGAAATGAAACTGACAACAGGAGGTAGCGCTAGAAAAGAAGCTTTTAGAAGACATGGACAGGTATATATCTAGGAAAAGTGTTAAAATGTTGCTATCTGACAGAGTTTGGAAGACAGAAGATAGTGTTCCAAAGAGAGCTCACAAAAGATTTCTTTTACACATGCACCTTTTTTTTTCTTCAAATTGTAAAATCCAATCACAAATACTTAAATGAGATTTTTCTACTCCTAATCTCAAATTACAAGTGGTCTAATCAGAACAATATGAAAATGAAACACCAACAAAAGGAAAAAATAATCACAAGATTCAGATGATAAAAATTTGCTCAAGATATAGCCATTACAATTTTTGTTTGCTTCTAATTTTCGATTTTTACTGTAAAGTCCTAAATCAGAGAGATTTCTATTCTCCAATTTATATGCTTTGTTAACAAAAAAGCCAGTTAACACTGTGGTATCCAGAGATGATACCAAATTGAGAGCCACAGGTGAAAAAGCCCCTTGATAAATGGCTAAATGGGAGCAGGCTGACAGTGTTTTGATTTGTAGCAGGACTAATTTTCCCTTATCTACTAGGTTATTAAAATCCACAGGCTGATGTATTGAAATGATCTTTTAAAGAAGAAGGTGGTCTTGTGCCTGGCAAAGTTTGACCTTACTCAGACTGTTTCAGCAGCGCGACACAAAATGTCCAGTGACAAAGGAGTGAGGACAGAACAGAGCTTCAAATCCCATTCCATTCTTTTTCCATTCTGCAGATCTGCCTGATCTCCGTATTGAACACCACCAGGGTTGTGCAGCACACTGTTGCACTTGGAAGAGTATACAGCTCGCTCAGGCACAAAGTGAAGTTCCCATTCTGAAGCATGTAGGTACAGGTTAGATGTGGAAGAGGAAAAAAAATCCCAGTTTACTCCAGAAAATTCAACTGCCAGAGTAAGCAGAGTAAAAGTTTAATAGCTATGCTCGCTTCTGAGGTTTCTTCTTGTTGCTGATGAGGGTCAGGATTTCTTCAGTTCCTCTATGAAGACAGAATATAGAAAATATGATGTTCCGCAAGGGAGGATATTGCAGTGAGAGACCCAGAGAAGGTTGAAAATCATATAAAAAACCCCGATTACTTAAGTTACTATATCTGTAAAAGGTAGAGTTCAAAGAATGAGCAAAGAACCTTGATGGCTCTGTGAATTATTTTTCATACCAATATATCGTTTTCTTTATATTAAGTAGAATCATGTTCACTACCTGATGAATTCTCTCTGAATTAGAACACAGTAAGACAAAAGGTTTGCCGATTGCCCCCATCTTGAATTCTGAATAGATTAATGCTGAGTAAGATGACAACATATAGTTTGAGAATATCTTCTGCTCACCAGAATATATATAAAATACATTTTTCATATACAGATTTTTTTAAAATGAATACAAAATACTTCACTTCAGCTCTAAAGCAGTTTATCCTGTCTTCTAGATGAGCTGCTGTCTGGAAACAGCTAGTCTAAACTGACTAGTCCAGATTAGACTTCACTTAGTTTTAGACAGTTATCCCATCTCTGTCCTTCTGAATGGTGCAATTTAAGGCTGTGATTAGATAGCCTATGCCCAAGAAAGACGTAATTGGAATCCTTGTCTAATTTCAACAGAGAAAAGTCAGAAGTCTTTTGTGACGGTTTAATTAATACACAGTTGAATACTGTTCAAACACCTCTAATGGAGTCCACACAAAGCTTTTTTTATAAAAAATACTGATTTACAGGGCAAGTATTTTCTATTAGTAACCTAAATACACAGCCAACTTCCTGACATTCATGTAGCCTGATCAAAGGCTGCTTTACTTTAGTTTTTTCATCCACAAAGTACCGCAGAGTATGGTTTACGAGACTTGGGCTGAGTTGTCCCTGTTAGTCACAGGTAGTTATCACCAGATCACCATTACACATAGACAAACAGGCATTATTTTTCACTCCTCCTCACAGCTCCCTGAAGAACTACCGCTACCTTTTTTATGCCTCCTGGTGTGCGTGTGGTGGGGAAGGTGCTCTGCTAAAAGCAACACCTTCACATCAGATCAGGACATAGTATTCTCCAAGGCTAGGTTAAGCCACAGCATATGGTTGACACAAAAAAATGTGAACCAAGTACTGCTACTCAAGTGTTTCAATTACTGCATTACATTAAACTAAATAAAATGCCAGCTATGAGACACCTAAAAAAAATTAAAAAAAAAAATGAGATCAAAGAGTTGAGTTTACTAAAATAAGATTTGACAACAACAACAAAAAGTCAACAAGAAAAAGTCAACAAGAAGAACACAATGTTTCCAAAACCCTGAAAATTTCTGTGGAAGCTCCCATGGTCAAGTATTTTAGGAGAGAATTTCTCTATACTTCTCTATTTGCAAAGCTTAGTACCATTGTCATGGTTCATGACAGATGGAAAGAAGCACATGTAAACAGAATTGAAAACTAAGGAGGCTGTTTTCATTGTCCAAAGTGGCAGCAATGCAAAGAAAGGAAAAACAACATTATTGGTGAAGAACAGATGTGGATTTTTTCCTAGTCTTAACAACATTAGGGACTTTAAGACTCACAAAAAAAGCAAAAATTAGAACACTAGTGCATATTTTAAGCACATATATAATACGTAGCAACAATATATATATTTTAAGCAATTAAGTCCCATATGTATCAAGAAGAATGGAAAGCACAGATTTCTATGTTACTAATCACCTATGTGGCTGACCAGCTGTGCCTGTCAGAAGAAAACGGATATCTCTGCATATAACTTTTTCTCTCAGCACAGCAAGGAAGCAGTCAGGGTCATCTCACGTATGCTTGCTAGTTATTGATAAGGGTAACTTCCCAAAAGTCACTAAAAAGCATTGGATATAGAGTAGTACTCCGACATTTTGCACAATGAATACAATAATCGCAAACTGATACATTGGAGTAGAGTAAACTCTAGGTGGCCCTGCTTGAGCTGATGGATTAGACCAGATTACCTCCATATGTCCCTTCCAACCTCAGTCATTCTGTGATCCTGTGATTCCGTGACTCTGTGATCAAAGTAGGTTTTTTTCTTCTACATCCCCACTCAGTAAAATGAATTGTGATTGCCCTGTAAGTATACATTAGTTCAGAATACATAAATACCTATGGGTTGAAAACACTGCAGAAAAATAGTTTCTGTATTCAGAACAGTGTAAACACAATGGGTCCTTGTAAAGATCAGGCCAATGTGTTCAGTTCACCAACAGGCTGACTGTTCCCAAGGACTCATTGTAAGAGCAGCCATCTGTTTTACCTAGGGCTGTCTTGACTCTAAGAGTTGTAGGATAGTTGAAACACTGATATTCAAGATTTGGTCAATGGCATTTTTCCAGATTATGATTCCTTATAACAGTCAAAGAAACTGACATAGATTTATTTTTATCTTGCTATGCATTCATTTTGTATTTAGTTTTAAATAATAGAATGCATAGAAGACACATATGGAAAAATGGAAATGAAGTGAGCAATTCTTTTAGGATAAATACAACACAAGTGGAATTCCAGGTGTGCGCTTTGTAAATTGCCCCTACACAACTTCTGACTGAAGTCTTTAAGGCTTCTTTAAGGCAGAAAGACAAACTCTACTAGCCAGGCAACAGTGACTTGAAGGACAAACACGGCTGAAGAGTCTCTGACTTCATGGATCCCATAGCTGAAGGTCTCCTCAAGATGGAACTCAATGAGAAAAATGTTGCCTAAAAGTCAGGTTAAGTAATAGATGCCAGACGGTACTTTCTCTAACCTGGGCACAGCAGAGAGTGTTTTATCCCTGAACATACATGCATACACAATTTTTGTTCTGGTTCTTGTCCTCTGTTCTGTGTTTTGAAAAGAGATTTGCCTCTTCTTGCTATTCAGAAGAATACTATACAAATGGAAGTACATACCTGTCAAGAAGAGCTACTGCTTATCTTACCAGTTCTTACTCACAGTTCTTGGTTGAACGTGAGAAGCAGAAAATATATTGATTAGATAAAAATATTTTTTCTGCCACTTTATCTTGAGTGCACTCACTGGGCGTGTGAAGGATAACCAGGGGATCAGGCCCAGCCAGCATGGGTTCATGAAAGGCAGGTCCTCCTTGACCAACCTGATCTCCTTCTATAACCAGGTGACCCACCTGGTGGATGAAGGAAAGGCTGTAGATGTTGTCTATCTAGACTTTAGCAAGGCCTTTGGCACTGTTCCCCACAGCATCCTCCTGGAGAAACTGGCTGCCCATCTGGATAAAGAACTGGCTGAATGGCCAAGCGCAGAGAGTGGTGGTGAATGGAGTTAAATCCAGCTGGTGGCCGGTCACAAGTGTTGTTCCCCAGGGCTCAATTTTGGTTCCGGTCTTGTTTAACATCTTTATCAATGATCTGGTTGAGCGGATTGAGTGCTTCCTCAGTAAGCTTGCAGATGACACCAAGATGGGTGGGAGCATTGATCTGCTTAAGCGTAGGAAGGATCTGCAGAGGGATCTGGACAGACTGGATCGATGGGTCGAGGTCAATTGTATGAGCTTCAACATGGCCAAGTCCCGAGTCCCGCACTTTGGTCCCAACAACTCCATGCAATGCTACAGGCTTGGGGAAGAGTGGCTGGAAAGCTGCCTGGCAGAAAAAGACCTTGGGGTGTTGGTGAACAGCCAGCTGAACATGAGCCAGCAGTGTGCCCAGGTGGCCAAGAAGGCCAACGGCATCCTGGCTTGTGTCAGGAATAGTGTGGCCAGCAGGAGTAGGGAGGTGACCATCCCCCTGTGCTCGGCACTGGTGAAGCCACACCGCGAGTACTGTGTTCAGTTTTGGACCCCTCACTACAAGAAGGACATTGTAGTGCTGGAGCGTGTCCAGAGAAGGACAACAAGGCTGGTGAGGGATCTAGAGAACAAGTCTTACAAGGAGCGGCTGAAGGAACTGGGGCTGTTCAGTCTGGAGAAAGAGAGACTGAGGGGAGACCTCATGGCTCTCTACAACTACCTGAAAGGAGGTTGTAGTGAGGCAGGTGTTGGTCTCTTCTCCCAAGTAACTAGTGACAGGACAAGATGTAATGGCCTGAAGTTGCATCAGGAGAGGTTTAGATTAGATATTAGGAGGAATTTCTTTACTGAAAGATTGGTTAGGCATTGGAATAGGTTGTCCAGGGACTTGGTGGAGTCCCCATGCCTGGAGGTGTTCAAAAAGCTAGTAGATGTGGCACCTCAGGACCTGGTTCAGTAGGCATGGTGGTGCTGGGCTGACGACTGGACTTGATGATCTTAGAGGTCTTTTCCAACCTATGATTCTATGATTCAATACAGGAGACAACAGAATGAAAGTGATATGGAGCACTGACCTATGCCAGAAGTACGAGGATTACATCTGGCTATACAGTGTTTGAGTGACTAGTACTACCTGGCCAGCTGCTTCTTGATATGTTTGCTTGTGCTTTACAGAAGATGAAATAAGCTTCAATGTTATTTGATATCTGGAAAGTCAGAAGCACTGACAGAATCATGAACACTACATTAAGAGCCTGTGAGTTCTCTTTCTAAAATTAACTCAGGCACACAGAGTGCTGTGGAAAATGCTCCAGAAAAAACTCAAGCCAACAACAACAACAACAACAACAAAAATAGAATGAAAAATAACTACACCCCAGAGCAAAACCCATTCAAGATATCCAAGAATTTCATTATAGGGAAGACAAGTAGCAGCTGTAGAACACTGTAAGCCTATATTTAATGTACACACAGACAGCACCAATTCTCTGATGCCCACCCCATCACAGAAAAGCACCATATTCAGAAAGGGAAGGTAGCCAATGCTTCCTCCATGGCAACTGGTGGCAATTACTATGGAGACCAATGGTCCCATGCTCCCAAATTTGCTTGCTATTCTGATTTTGATTTTGTAGGCAGAAAGTTTCACCTGGAGAAGCATTGTCAACAACAGCGAAACAGAGCAGAGGTGGCATGGCCAGAAACATCCAGGCAGCAGCCTGAAGGTAAGTAATATCTGGTAGTATTAAACTGACCACAGGGTAACAGACAACAAAGAGGAAGCAAATGCAAAGAAAGCAAATAAACAAAGAGGGAAAGATGGCAATAAATGCATGACGTAGGACCCATGAAAAATGAGAAAGAGGAAAAGAAAAAGGTGTTGCTGAGGTCCTAATGAGACCACAATAATGGGATCTTGAGGGAGACTCTACTTTGCGTACGGACAAAAACTGGGGAAAAATTTCCACCAGAGTTTTTCAGGCACACCAATTTTTTTGTAAGTTTGTCTTGGGGTTTTTTTTCCCCAAAACTCCTGTCATTTTTATCTTGTCAATTGCTGAGTCGTACACTCTTGAGAATGTTTTTCTCAATAAAGAGGAAAAAGGGTATTATTGCTTTAAACTTGAAGCAAAGACTTCTGTGAATCTTGACATTCTGTATTGTATTTGCTAACCATCAGGTATATTTCTCAATTTCTCTTTCAGTACTATCATTACTGACATTGTGAAAATACTAAGAATATTTTTTGCTATGGAAATAACAGAATAAATTTTGAAGATTTTCTTTCCCGATTCCCTCCTTTACTCTCTTGTTTGGTTAATGAAGTGCAGGATAACAGAACCGATGAAGACTGAATAGCTGAATGAATTTGTTGAATAGGTATATGGAATCTAATTTCAATACAGATCATAAAAATAATAGTTGAGGCAACCTTTTGATGTACACTATTCAAGCTAGCCAAAAAGAAATAAAGAAGCAATTTCTAGTTTTCAGATCCTCTTTTGAATACTGAGTGACTTCATGGGGAATATTTGATTTGCAAATGAACTTGAATCCAGATACCACGCTTACACTTACTTTTGCCACTTTTGAAAAAAAACTACTACATTGCCCACCCTTTCTGTTTCACTGGTGTTACTTGTCAAACATTTCATTCATATGCTTGCACTCAAAATAACTTCTCCTGATTTTAGTCTGCTAATAAATGCTTTCTTAAACAAATTCTGATATTTATGGCTTTTTTCCCACTCCATGATATTTTTTCAAATTATTTCACCTCTGTGTTCTCACTGACATGTGATCTCTTTTACTGAGGGCTCCTCAAATACAGGGATACCTAAGTCTTTTTTTGCAAAGCTGCTTTCTAGTCAGTAAACACCCAGCCAGTAACCTTCTGTTACATGGTATTATTCCATCCCAGATACAGAAAATTTCATTTCCCTGTATTAAACTTCATTTAAGGTTCCTGTCATCTGATTTCTCCAGCTTGTATAATGCCCCTTTGTGTAACAACCTTGGCCTCTAGTGTACTGCCTCCCAGCTCCTTAAATTTGCTATCATCCTCAAGCTCACTGAGAGGTCATGCTGTCTCATCATTCAGATCATTAATAATGGTATTAAACAGTACTGATCCCTGAAGGACACCTCTAGTAACTGGACATAGGCAGATTTTTTTCCACAGACCCTTTGAGTCAACAGCACAGATAATTTTCCATAAAGTTTACAGTCCCTTTATCCAAACCATATCTCACCAAATTCGCTCCAAGTATACTATGGGACACTATGTCAAAGGTCCTTACAACATCCACTAGTCTCCCCTTATCCACAAAGCCAATCATCTCATCACAGAAGGCAATCAGTTTGGGCAGGCATGATGTGCCCATGATAAAACCATGCTGGATGATGCCAATCAACTTTTTGTACCTCCATTGCATGGAGGTGTCTTCCAGGAGGATTTGCTTCATAACCTTCCAACAGACTGATGTTATGCTGAGTGACCTGTAGTTACCTGGATCCTCCTTCTTGAAGACAGGTGTGATGTTGCATTTTTACAGCCATCAGTAATCTACCTCAATCACTGTGATCTCTCCAAGGTGATAGAAAGTGTCTTTGCAATTACATTGGCCATTGGACAAATTCCACCTGGTCCCATGGATTTGTGTGTGTTCAACAGGTGTAAGAGCTTCTTAGTTCTGTCTTTCACAGTTTACTCCACATACCCTGCCAATAGGCTTGGGGATATGGGAACAATCCTTAGCAGTAAAAAAGTGACAAAAAAAGGCATCGAGTAACTGAACTTTTTCGACATGCTTTGTCACTAGGAATGCTGCCCTGTTGAGTAGCAGGCCCACACTTGCCTTAGCCTTCCTTTTACTGCCAATGTACTTGTAGCAATTCTTCCTGTTGCTATTGCATCACTTGCAAGTTTCAACTCTAGCTGCTCGTGGGCTTTCCTAACTTTATCTGCATGCTTCAACAATGCCTCTATACTCCTCCCAGGTAGCTTCTTCCTACTTTCACCTTCTGTGTACCTTCCTGTCCATGGAATGTGGAAAGAGGGACAGGCCACTTGGGAAGAGTACAGGAATGTTGTCAGAGCATGCAGGGATGCAATGAGGAAGGCCAAGGCCCACCTGGAATTGAATCTGGCAAGGGATGTCAAAAAAAAGAAAGGCTTCATCAAGTACATCAGCAGCAAAAGGAAGGCTAGGGACAATGTGGGGCCGCTGCTGAATGAGGCGGGTGTCCTGGTGACAGAGAATGCAGAGAAGGCAGAGCTACTGAATGCCTTCTTTGCTTCAGTCTTCAGTGCCAAGGCAGGCCCTTAGAAATCCCAAGCTCTGGAGGCAAGCGAAGAAGCCTGCAGAGAGGATGACTTTCCCTTGGTTGAGGAAGACTGTGTGAGTGATCGCTTAAGCAATCTAGATGCCCACAAATCCATGGGCCCCGATGGAATGCACCCACGAGTGCTGAGGGAGCTGGCGGATGTCGTTGCTGAGCCACTCTCCATCATCTTTGAAAAGTCCTGGAGGACAGGAGAGGTGCCAGAGCACTGGAGAAAGGCCAATGTCACTCCAATCTTCAAAAAGGGCAAGAAGGAGGACCCAGGGAACTACAGGCCGGTCAGCCTCACCTCCATCCCGGGAAAGGTAATGGAGCAGCTCATTCTGGAACTCATCATCAAGCAAATGGAGGAAAAGAAGGTTATCAGGAGTAGTCAGCATGGATTCACCAAGGGGAAATCATGCCTGACCAATCTGATAGCTTTCAATGATGGCATGACTGGCTGGGTAGATGAGGGGAAAGCAGTGGATGTTGTCTACCTCGAATTCAGCAAGGCTTTCGACACAGTCTCCCATGATATCCTCCTACGGAAGCTGAGGAAGTGTGGGCTGGATGAGTGGTCGGTGAGGTGGATAGAGAACTGGCTGAATGGCAGAACTCAGAGGGTTGTCATCAGCGGCGCCGAGTCTAGTTGGAGGCTGGTAACAAGTGGTGTCCCCCAGGGGTCAGTACCGGGCCCAGTCTTGTTCATCTTCTTCATCAATGACCTGGATGAAGAGTTCGAGTGCACCCTCAGCAAGTTTGCTGATGACACCAAACTGACAGGAGTGGTGGATACACCGGTAGGCTGTGCTGTCATTCAGCGAGACCTGGACTGGCTGAAAAGTTGGTCAGAGAGGAACCTGATGAGATCCAGCAAGGGCAAGTGCAGGGTCCTGCACCTGGGGAGGAACAACCTCATGCAACAGTACAGGCTTGGGGTGGACCTGCTGCAGAGCAGCTCCATGGAGAGGGACCTGGGTGTCCTGGTGGATGACAAGTTGACCATGATCCAGCAGTGTGACCTGGCTGCCAAGAAGGCCAGTGGGATCCTGGGGTGCATCAAGAAGAGTGTGGCCAGCAGGACGAGGGAGGTTCTCCTTGCCCTCTACTCCGCCCTAGTGAGGCCCCATCTGGAGTACTCTGTCCAGTTCTGGGCTCCCCACTTCAAGAAAGATGAGGAACTACTGGAGAGATTGTAGCGGAGGGCTACGAGGATGATGACGGGACTGAAACATCTGTCCTATGAGGAAAGGCTGAAGGAACTGGGCTTGTTGAGCCCGAAGAAGAGAAGGCTGAGAGGGGACCTTCTAAATGCTTGTAAATATCTGCAGGGTGGGTGTCAGGAGGATGGGGCCAAACTCTTTTCAGTGGCGCCCAGTGACAGGACAAGGGGCAACGGGCACTAACTTAAGCATAGGAAGTTCTGTCATGAGGAAGAACTTCTTCCCTCTGAGGGTGATGGAGCCCTGGAACAGGTTGCCCAGGGAGGTTGTGGAGTCTCCTTCTCTGGAGATATTCAAGACCCACCTAGACGTGTGTCCTGGATTCGGCCAGGACAGGGTTAATTTTCACCAGAATCCACGAAGGGACAGAGCTGGGTGGGCTGACCCAACCTGGCCAAACAGAACAGGGTATTCTATACCATGTGCCGTCATGCCGGCTTCCGGTTGTGGGGGGAGTTGGGTGGCGGGAACTCAGTCGCTGCTCGGGAGCGCGTGGCGGCGGCAGGTGGTGAGAGTTGCTCTCTGCATTCTGTTTTGTTTTGTGTATTCTCCTTATCTGTATCATTGTTGTTACTGTTCCCTTTGTTTGCTGTTCTGTTAAACTGCCCTTATCCCAACCCATCAGCTTCTGCCTGCTTCTTTCCATTCTCCTCCGCACCCCAGAGGGGGGAGGGGCGGCCTCGTGGCCCTTTTGTTGTCAGCCGCAGCCAAACTATGACAACGCGGTCCTAAGCAGCCTGCTCTAGGTGACCCTGCTTCGGCAGGGGGCTTGGACTAGATGACCCACAGAGGTCCCTTCCAACCCCTACCATTCTGTGATTCTATGATTCTGTGATTCTGTGATTCTTTCTGTTTGAGCTCCATCAGGGAACCCCTGATGCCAGAGCCATTAATCTCTGACTAGGTTCTTCTAGATACTCCACATGAGGAGGACTTAATGCTTAATACCAAACTGACTTATGTGTAGATATTTGACATTACACAGGATTTTGATTTACCAGAGTGCTACAGCAATGTACTGAAATGACAACACAGGAACTATATAGCAAGTGCCTTATGCAGTTGAAACATTATTAAAACGTGATTCCTATTACCAGTTCCACATGCTCTACCATTGTGCTGCTGGACACTGGGAAGGAATATGTCTGTTAATGCCAGCTCAAGCCCTTCATTATCTTCCAAGTATGTTTTGTTAGTTGTTCAGTTTTTTGCACTTTACTTTGGGCTGAGTCACATATGCAGTTCTCTGCCGTCCATGCTGGTCTGGGTAGCTCAGGAAAACATTACTCTCTACTAATTATCTCAGGGAAGGCTGTTTACCAATTGCAACCCAATGATCCACTGGTACAGCTGTGTATCTGAACCAAAGTTCACCCTCTAGTCCCTTTTCTGTTGAGATTAATTCAGATGTCTTCATGATAATTGTTAATTCCTCATACCCTTCCCCGAGCTCATCACCCTTGCCCATCTCCTCTAAGTCTTCTTCCATTGTAGGATTTTGTTGATCGGTCACACCTGAAGAGGCTGTCCTTGAAGGTCAATGAACTCTTCTCAACCCCTTTGCCCTCTAGAGCAGTCTCTCACGGGACTTTGCCAGGCAGGTCTCTGAACAAGTTGAAACTTGCTCTCCTAAACCCCAGAGTTGTGATTCCACTATTTTTCTTGCTCATGTCTCATAGGATTTTAACTGTGTCACTTCATTGTAGCTTCAGCTAAGGCTGTCTTTGCCTCCCATGTCCCCAGACAGTTCTTCCTTATTCATGTGTAATAAGTACACCAGAAACTGATGTCCTACTCTGCATTTCAGTCACCTGTGGTAAGAAACTGTTATCAACACACTGTAGAAATCTCTTGAATTGCTAATATCTAACCATACTGTCCTTACAGCAGATACCAGAGTGCTCCTAGTCCTTCATGACTGCCTGTGCTTGTGATTGGGCAGCTTCTTCTGGCTGTCTAAACAAGTCTTTGATATTCTTGATCAGGTGACCTACATCAGATACCTGAGACGATATCACCCATATTGGTCTGTCTTCTGATCTCTAGCTGTAAGCTCTCCAAGTGCTTGTCACTCCTTTTGTAGCAGAGTTCCATGTATTTAAGCTATTCCTTTACATAAAGTGCAGCTCCTCTGCCTCACCTTCCCAAATTCATGCCTGGAAAACGGGAGAAAGTCAATACACAAAGAACAGGACCCTGTCAAGAGTTGCTCGTGCCATCTGGTTCCGGCACCTAAGAATACACTCTGGTTTTGTTCAGTGTACTCTTACAGATACATCCTCAATGTTTTGGGTGAACCCGTTTTGTTCACACAGGGCAGTGATTGTGGTACCCATTTAGAAGTTATTCCACCTTAAGAGTTCACAAATGGTTTGACCCACAGTCAGAACCCCAGATTTATTTCAGGCCATCATCAGCCTTTAAATATTTAATGATGAGTTTAGAGCTATCATTCCTTAATATACAGGCCAGTAGTTCACATGAAGTTATACATTGTTATACTTAGGAATTATTTAATATTCTACATAACACACAGAGGCGAAATTGAGAGGAGTCCTAGGCTGGGACAACATAGAAGAGAAATGGTAATTGGGTGAGATGTTTTTCTTCCAACTAAAACCCAATTTCCTTTCCTAATAACTAGAAAACTCAGTGCATTAAGGAAATAAAACCACCAAGGCCAGTGACTGAAGAAGTCCTATGTTTTTCCTTTACTATCTGGCAACTCCAACTGCATACTGTAGAAAAAACCTCTTAGTACAGATATTTCTCTTTAAAACCCATCTCCTGGAAACATGAAGAACATGCACATTCGCAGACTTCCATTTTAAGATTAAATTTCTAAATCTCACAGTTGCAGAAAGACAACTCAAAATAAGCCTTGGTGATTACAGAAATCCTCTGGAATGTCCCCTCTCATCTGATAGTTTAGGTAGGTGGCACAGTTTTCTTACATATGTTGTTGGCAGTTCACAGCAAACTTATTAGTCAACTCCTGCAGCATCAAGAGGAAAGGCACTGAGGTTTCGGTGACAACCTTGCACGGATTCATGGACCAGCTTATTCAGCATTCAAGGATTTTTAGCAGATCTCCTACGCCACACAGCCACGAAGATATCCATAGCACTAAACTTTTTAATATTCACCTTTATGCCATCACAGCATGTGAATTTTGTGTCTCTACACCATCACAGCATGCCAGTTTTGGGTTGGTTTGCAACGTGCCATGACACCTCCTCCAACCTAATAACCTGAAGTCTTTCTGGCATCAAACTATTAGTGTTATAGACACTTGTAGATATCTTACTTTATTGGAGTGTGACACAGATGTCCAAACTAACACACTGACATTTTATAAACACAGCAAAGACATTAGAGATTTATCCACTTTTGTACTAACCCTGAGCATATTAAACCGGAGGTAAAGCTGAATGTATCTGATGTTAATGTATTGCATTAATGAGAACAACATTCAAAATAAAACCTAGGAAATCCAAGTTATCTTTGCTAAACATAAATATGCAGGTAATATCACCTACAAACCCTCAATTTGCTCATATGCATTTTGTTACATGTCTGCTCAGTCTTTCTTAGTAGGCTTGTTGTACTTTTAAGATCACATGCCATTCACTATGGTATAAGAACAAAAGAACAGACAATATTTAGGAAACTAGAAAAACAGACTCCAGAAGAGACATCAAACTCTGGTCTAGGTCAAAATCTAGTATATGTCAGTCTTCACCTCAAAAGTTTATTAGTTGTATGAGGAAAGTTGTTCCGACTGTTCAGTTTCTAGCTTTACGTTACAAACAAAACAAAACAAAGGAAAACTAAAGAAAAAACAAAACAAAACAAAACAAAACTCTCTTTAAATGGACTGATTCATTAAAAATTAAATATAAGGAATTGTGAAAAACAACTTCCGTTGTTTCTTCCTTGATTGAGATAGATCAGCAGTATTAGTTTCCTATGTTACTATTCTATAAATGCGATCGCAGTATATCCTATGCACACACTAATAATGGTATAATCCTTGCAATTTTAATAATCTTGGTAGGTATAAAATTTCTATAAGTTTGATAATGAACACCTTAAAATCCTACAAGGCTGGAAAGGAAAATCATATTCTATAGACAGAACCACTTCATAAAAAGACCTTGAAAAAACTGACACTTTAATGGAGTGCATAAGTACTTCAGGTCAGTTAACGAGGGTATCTTCAGTTTCTCAAGGCCTCATATAGTTGGAAAAGTAGTGATTTACAGACCTGAGTTGAGAAGTGAGCAGAAAGTAAATACTATTTCAAAGAACATTCAAAAATCTCCTTGAGACATTTCTAAAAGCTTGTTTCTCTAACTTTTACAGTCATTATGAATTTTCTGACTATTACAGGTATTAGCTTTTCCTATGGTTTCAAAAGTGTTTTAAGCCTGCGATGGATAACGGTTTTAAACTGAAGTTCAGATGAAAATGATCAAGCAGATTTGGAATTGCAGTCAGTCATTCATGATAGCATTTGCATGATGAGTTCTTTCCAGAATTTCAAAGGTTTTGTTCTGACCATCACAGAGAAGTGTGTATGTCTGTCTGAACAGTATTTCAGTCTCACATTCAGTTATTTCAGTTGTTCAGAAATTCTACAGAGGTAAAAACTCCAGTGAGAAATTTCTGCTATGCTCTGCCTTTCTTTATTAGAGGAATATTGTGAGAATATTTTTACAGTATTTCAGCACTTCTGCTCAAAATTCTGATTAAAATTAAAAAACCCCAAAAGTATATGGTAAGAAAATTACTGGAAATATAAGTAATGAGGTTTTTTAGTGAACTGCAAAAGCTAGTCAGTTTGTTTGAGTAAAGCACAAGAAATTCAGATCAGTTAATTGTTTGAACCCATGCTTATAAAACAAAATTTAGAAAAACAAATTCACAGAAACTGTATGAATTTTGTGATAGGTATGTATATGGCATTGCATTATGTCTTTTTATGCTTGTGTCCTGAACAGTAAAATACTTGCGCATTTTCTTTCTCTGGTTTTTTTTTCAGTCTTGGTTTACTTTCTGTACTAGCTTTCTATGTTCTACTACCTAATTCCAAGCTGCTTGTCTCTGTGAATATCTTATCCTGAAACTCAGTTGTAGTTCCTGGATTTTCTGTTCCTCTGTGGACTTTACCTTATACCATCGATTTTTTGGATCCATCTTTTCAAACACAGACATGATTATCTGTTTTCCTCCTCTGTCAAGATCTGAATCACAAGGAGATTCTCTAGTCCTTAAATTTTCTTCTCATTGTTCCTGGGCTCCCTCTCTCAGCTTTTTAATTCTCCCTTCCTTATTGTATGTAATTGTCCAGCTGAATGTCACTTGAGACCTGTCGCTCCTGTGCAGAGTCCAGGCTGATCTTTCAAGCAAGAGACACTCTCTAGGTGTTACTCTTACAGTTTCACAGGTGGCTCAGCCTTTCAAATCCTTTCTGTTTCTTGCCAAAGAATGAAGAAGCTGGAAGAAACATTTTTCCCTGCCAGACCTGGGGAAGTGAATTCTGGCCACAACCGGTCCGTGCAAGAGTGCAAAGAAAGATCAGGTAGGTGGAGAAATAAGATAGGCATGGGTGGAAGACAATAGGATGAAGTAAAAAGAGGGAGAAGAGAGAGGAAAAAGGGAAAATCAGAAGAAAGGAAATGGATAGGAAAGGAAATAAGGAAAAAAGGTTTTAAAAGGGGAGGAGGGGGAGAAAAGGAAAGGATTGTAGAAGATAGAGACACCTAGGAGGTTTCTGAAGAAAGTTGTGGAAGGGAGGAGGTGATTCTGTGGGACTGACTAGGTGGCAGAGAAGAGGGGAAACAGATCTCAGTTATTTGACCTGTGACACGAAACACAACTAGTGTCTAATTTGAGCAGTCTGGAAGGAGCTGCTGGAGTCAGTGTCAGAGTCCTTGTGCACTGTTGTGGTGTGAATGCCAGCAGCCAAGGGGTGGAAGAACAAGCTATCACAGCAGTATGCCAGGGACCTGAAAATCAATTCCTGGAATCTAGACAGAGTGGGGAGAGCTCTAGGGAAATAAAAGGATAAATTCTATATCCTGCCTGACTTTTGAATATATTGCCTGACTGTATGAGTCTTTGGAAGAATCTCCAGGTCTTGATCACCAAAAAATTTACCTTGTTTGCAGATAATATATCAGTGATTGCTGGTGGTAACAACTGTACAATGATAAAACACAGAAAAAACATCACCATTTCTAACAGGACATATACTCCATCATTCCAGAAGAACAAACTGTGAAGAGGAAGCTGCAACAATTTTCAATTCTTCCCCACTTCCCCCTTTTTGGGAGCTTCTTAAAGCCAACAGTGAAAACTCATTCTCTTAAAAAGTTGTAAGGGAAAGATGGTTTTCACAAACAGATTATTTTCTGGGAAGAAGAAAAAATGTTTTATAAGGAAGATTGAATATTTAAATATAAATCTTATTCTGAATGTGAAACAGCTGTTATGATAGTGTTAGTCAGGTTGGAAGGGACTTCAGAATGTCTGTAGTTCAACCTCCTGCTCAAAGTAGGGTTGATACTGAATTCAGACCAGGTGTCTCAGGGCCTTATCCAGTTGCGACTTGAAAAACTCCAAGGACAGAGACTTTACAATGTCCCTGGACAATCTGTGATGTGGGGAACTGAAAATTAGTTCTATTTTGCTATAGCTGTAGTTTAATTTTGTTATATAATTTTGCATCTATGTTAAAGAAGGAGTTAAACACTGTTATTCAGTTTAGTTCTGTTCTTTGTAATCTTGCTAACAAGGACTGTTGTGGCTCAAATGTAGCTCACAAGGACTGTTTGCGAGACAGACGAAGAGAAACAAGGACTGATAACCAGAACTTTGTTGTCTGTAAGAAGCAACTCTCTAGCTGAAACTGCTTCTACGGTTTGGGACTCAGCCAACACAGACAACTCAGGAATTTTTGGGCCAAAGCTGAAAGCACACAGCGAGAAAGACTACGAGCCTTCATCCAGAAGACCCCCACAGACGACCACCAGACGACACTGCGCAAGTCACCATTTCGGCGAAGCTACTGAAGGTGAAGGGTTCTGGAGCAGAGGCTCGCACCGAGGGACCCTTTCTCCGGTGGCAAAACCACAGCGGTGAGGCGGCAAAAAGCGCCGAGAGAGAGAGAGAGGAGACCCCAGCCCCCCCCCTCAGCAGGAAAGCGGGAAGTGCCAACGAGCAGCAGCTCTGACTCAGCGGGGGCGGAGTCGAGTGTGACAGCGGCCAAACGCCCTCACGGATAAGAGCAGCTCCCAGGGAGCGTGAGCGACCAGGAGCGCGGGCGAACAGAGGCGGCAAACAGAGGCGGCAAACAGAGGCGGCAAACAGAGGCGGCAAACAGAGGCGGCGCAGCAGCCCGGGAGCGGCGCAGCAGTTTGCGCGGCAGTTCGCGCGGGCAGGGCGAGCGGGGAAGGCGACTGGCAGGGTACAACTGCCCCTTCTGGCAACTCAAGTAGTGGGCATCGCTCTTCCAGGAGATATTCTAGCCATGGTTACCACCCATGGTAAAGCTGTTGCTCGAAGCAGTGTGGGGACCCAGACGGAGGCCCCACGCAAGAACGCGGGTGTCCAGGTCTCTGGCTGCAGGGAGTGCCTGAGCCTGGCGCTCGTACCGGAGGACAGCAGAGACAACTGCTGTGTTCGGTGCGAGCAGGCGAATGACCTGCTCAGCCTGGTGGCAGAGCTGAAGGAGGAAGTGGAGAGGCTGAGGAGCATCCGGGAGTGTGAGAGGGAGATCGACTGGTGGAGCCGCACCCTGCCCTCCCTGAGGCAGAGGTAGCAGGAGTTGGCTCCACAGAAAGCAGAGAACCCCCTACCCTCTTGCCACCGAGCAGAAAGAGGGGCCCTAAGAGATGGGGGGGAATGGAAACGGATCCCTGCTCGGGGTGGCAAGCGAATCTCCCCCCGGCCTCCCTCACTGGCCTCCCTCACCTGCCCAGTTGCCCTTAAGCAACAGGTATGGGGCTCTGGAATGTGAGGGACCGGCCACAGAGGATGTGGGTGAAGGTGAGGCTCCATCCAAGGGGTTGCCTAGAACGAGTCAGACAGCCCCAAGAATTACGACTGCCTCAACTAAGAAAAAAAGGAGGGTCATTGTCATAGGTGATTCCCTTCTGAGGGGAATAGAGGGCCCGATCTGCCGACCGGACCCATCCCACAGGGAAGTCTGCTGCCTCCCTGGGGCCCGGGTTAGGGATGTTGCGAAGAAACTCCCTGGTCTGGTGCGGCCTTCTGATTACTACCCCCTCTTGGTAATGCAGGTTGGCGGGGACGAGATAGCAGAAAGAAGTCCCAAGGCCATCAAAAGGGACTTCAGGGCACTGGAGCGACTGGTTGAGGGATCAGGGGCGCAGGTGGTGTTTTCCTCCATCCCATCAGTGGCAGGGGACAGCACTGAAAGGGGCAGGAAAACTCACCTGGTTAACAGGTGGCTCAGGGACTGGTGCCATCGGTCAAATTTTGGCTTCTTTGATCATGGGGAGGTGTACACAGCACCGGGCCTGCTGGCAACAAGTGGAGCTCAGCTATCTCAAAGGGGAAAAAGAATTCTTGGCCACGAGCTGGCAGGGCTCATTGAGAGGGCTTTAAACTAGGTTCGAAGGGGGAAGGGGATATTGCCCAGCTCACTAGGGATGAGCCTAGGCTTGGAGTGCCAAGGCCAGGGGTGAGACTGACAGCCCAGCTCAAGTGTGTTTACACCAATGCACGTAGCATGGGCAATAAACAGGAGGAGCTGGAAGCCATTATACAGCAGGACATCTACGACTTGGTCGCCATCACAGAAACGTGGTGGGACAACTCGCATGACTGGCATGCTGTCATGGATGGCTACAGACTCTTTAGGAAAGACAGACCAACAAGGAGAGGTGGGGGAGTTGCTCTATATGTGAGGGAGCAACTGGAATGCATTGAGCTTGGCCCGGGGCCAAATGAGGAACGAGTTGAAAGCTTGTGGGTTAGAATTAAGGGACAGGCTCACACGGGTGACATTACGGTGGGTGTATACTACAGGCCACCTGACCAGGAGGAGGAGGTTGATGAGGCCTTCTACAGGCAGCTGCAAGCAGCCTCACAGTCACAGGCCCTGGTTCTCATGGGGGACTTCAACCACCCTGACATCAGCTGGGAAGACCATACAGCTAGGCAGGCGCAATCCAGGAGGTTCCTACAGAGCATCGATGATAACTTTCTGATGCAAGTGGTGGAGGAACCAACAATGAAAGGCGCGCTGCTGGACCTCGTGTTAACAAACAAGGAGGGACTGGTGGAGGATGTGAAGGTTGGAGGTAGACTCGGCTGCAGTGACCATGAAATGGTTGAGTTCAAGATCCTGTGTGGAGGAAGCAGGGCGATAAGCAGGATCAAAACCCTGGACCTCAGGAGGGCTGACTTTGCCCTCTTCAAGGAGCTACTGGGAGGAATCCCGTGGGCCAGGGCTCTCGAAGGCAGGGGGGTCCATGAGTGCTGGTCGCTCTTTAAACAACACTTCTTCAATGCACAGGAGCAATGCATCCCCCTGAGAAAGAAATTTAGCAAAGGAGGCAGGAGACCTGCATGGTTAAACAAGGAGCTTCTAGCGGAGATCAGGCAGAAGAGAAAGGTCTATGGAATGTGGAAAGAGGGACAGGCCACTTGGGAAGAGTACAGAAACGTGGTGAGAGCATGCAGGGATGCGACGAGGAAGGCCAAGGCTCACCTGGAATTGAAGCTGGCAAGGGATGTCAAAAACAACAAGAAGGGCTTCTTCAACTACATCAGCAGCAAAAGGAAGGCTAGGGACAACGTGGGCCCGCTGCTGAATGAGGTAGGTGTCCTGGTGACGGAGGATGCGGAGAAGGCAGAGCTACTGAATGCCTTCTTTGCTTCAGTCTTCAGTTCTAAGACTGGCCCTCAGGAATCCCAGGCCCCGGAGGTAAGAGAAGAAGCCTACAAAGAGGACGACTTTCCCTTGGTTGAGGAGGACTGTGTGAGGGATCGCTTAAGCAATCTGGATGTCCACAAATCCATGGGCCCCGATGGAATGCACCCACGAGTGCTGAGGGAGCTGGCGGATGTCATTGCTGAGCCACTCTCCATCATCTTTGAGAGGTCCTGGAGGACAGGAGAGGTGCCCGAGGACTGGAGAAAGGCCAATGTCACTCCAATCTTCAAAAAGGGCAAGAAGGAGGACCCAGGGAACTACAGGCCGGTCAGCCTCACCTCCATCCCGGGAAAGGTAATGGAGCAGCTCATTCTGGAACTCATCATCAAGCAAATGGAGGAAAAGAAGGTTATCAGGAGTAGTCAGCATGGATTCACCAAGGGGAAATCATGCCTGACCAATTTGATAGCTTTCAATGATGGCATGACTGGCTGGGTAGACGAAGGGAGAGCCGTGGATGTTGTCTACCTTGACTTCAGCAAGGCTTTCGACACAGTCTCCCATGATATCCTCCTAGGGAAGCTGAGGAAGTGTGGGCTGGATGAGTGGTCGGTGAAGTGGATAGAGAACTGGCTGAATGGCAGAACTCAGAGGGTTGTCATCAGCGGCGCTGAGTCTAGTTGGAGGCTGGTAACAAGTGGTGTCCCCCAGGGGTCAGTACTGGGCCCAGTCTTGTTTAACTTCTTCATCAACGACCTGGATAAAGAGTTAGAATGTACCCTCAGCAAGTTTGCTGATGACACCAAACTGGGAGGTGTGGTAGATACACCAGAAGGCTGTGCTGCCATTCAGCGTGACCTGGATAGGCTGGAGAGCTGGGCAGAGAGGAACCTGATGAGGTTGAACAAGGGCAAGTGCAGGGTCCTGCACCTGGGGAGGAACAACCTCATGCACCAGTACAGGCTTGGGGTGGACCTGCTGCAGAGCAGCTCTGCGGAGAGGGACCTGGGTGTCCTGGTGGACGACAGGTTAACCATGAGCCAGCAGTGTGCCCTGGCTGCCAAGAAAGCCAATGGGATCCTGGGGTGCATCAAGAAGAGTGTGGCCAGTAGGACGAGGGAGGTTCTCCTTCCCCTCTACACTGCCCTGGTGAGGCCTCATCTGGAGTACTCTGTCCAGTTCTGGGCTCCCCAGTTCAAGAAATATGAAGAGCTACTGGAGAGAGTCCAGCGGAGAGCTACAAGGATGGTGAGGGGACTGGAGCATCTCCCCTACGAGGAGAGGTTGAGGGAACTGGGCTTGTTCAGCCTGAAGAAGAGAAGGCTGAGAGGGGACCTTATAAATGCCTACAAATATCTGCAGGGTGGGTGTCAGGAGGATGGGGCCAAGCTCTTTTCAGTGGTGCCCAGTGACAGGACAAGGGGCAATGGGCACAAAGTGAAGCACAGGAAGTTCCGTCTGAACATGAGGAAGAACTTCTTCCCTCTGAGGGTGACGGAGCCCTGGAACAGGCTGCCCAGGGAGGTTGTGGAGTCTCCTTCTCTGGAGATACTCAAGACCCGCCTGGACGCGGTCCTGTGCAGCCTGCTGTAGGTGACCCTGCTTCGGCAGGGGGGTTGGACTAGATGACCCACAGAGGTCCCTTCCAACCCCTACTATTCTGAGATATTCTGTGAAGTGCTAAAGGGGGGTGGACTATGATAATGAATTCCTAGAAATAAGTACAATAGTCCAGCCTACTTAGATAAGCTTTGTAATAAATAGGTGCATGCTTCGTGACTCGGTGTGCAAGTTAGGAGGAGCGATCCCCCTTGGACCCGGCGCCGCAATAAACATACCTGCTTTATAACTCTCTGAGTTGTGAAGTTTGATTCCGCCATGTCAATTTGGCACCCTAGATGGGACCCTCTCCATCCGGCTGCGGGATCTGCTGAGGACGGGACTCCTCCGGGCGCCCCCGAGATTTCTCAGGAGGACTCCCCTACTCACCCAGGTCACCACGGGGACAGACAAGGACCATCACCAGCGGACCAGGTATGTTTATACTGTAAGGGGATACCTGTAAGTCGTGAGAAGACGTCCCACGCAAGGTAAAGAGCATTGGTGCTCGCCCCTGGGTTGGGGGTTTGAGGTCCCCATAAGTTGGGTTGGGGGTTTGAGGTCCCCATAAGGTGATGGGGTAAGGCTTGTAAATCTTGTACCCCGACTAATGGTAACTTGGGTTCTCCTGACTGCGGTAGCAGGAGTTATATTTGGTATTGCCATGGTTATTGTTATATGCCATAAAAATTCGGTACCGTGTGTTGTGTGAAGGATCATACCATCTAACACTATTATAACACCTAATAATAAGGCCTTGATGTTTGTATGAAGTGCCGGGCTAGCCCCAGAATGTATGTGTATTATTGTGTTGTTACTGTGTGTTAAAAGTGCTGGGTGAGTGACTGAGCGAGTGAGATGCAGCCTGGCTGCAAAGTAAGTGTGGAGTTCTGATCCGCAGTTTCGTGTTCTCTGCAAGTAAAGCTGGAGACTAAGGAAGCATGTGGCAGACTGTGAAACAGGGTTGTTTGAATTAAGTATTAACCCCTGGTGTTCTGTACATGAGGATTTTTCATGTAACTCGGTTTTTAAGTGTTTTGTTTGTGAGAAAAACGTTTGGGTATGATTTAGAGATGTTTGTCAGTGTACATAATGTGGAAATTGGTCTGACTGGGACAGGATTGATCGCTTAGGCAGACTTAAGCAAGCGATTTGAGGAAATTTAGGAAATATTAAAAATCGGTGAAATTCAGGCAATAAAAGTACAGCTACAGAATTCTTGTTATTACATGGGAAAGGACATAGGACAGAGTAGCACTGTGGTCCCTCAATGTGGAGCTCGTACTAGCTCCTGTCCACTTTGTCGCTGCTGTTGCCTATTTGTTCACACTCAGTGTTCAAAGTGTTAGAAGTACATTATTTTGTCAAACGGAAGACAGGAGTTTTATCTTAATAATTGTCTTGAATTTAGGTGTATTTGCTGTGGGGTGAGTACACCTCTGCACCTTCTGCCTTAGATAAGGTATTAGTGCTGTCGGTTTAATCAGACTGTATTCCTTAACTAGAAAGGGAGGAAGACAGGGAACGTTCCTGCAGGATACACTAGGAGAGCAAAACATTAACTGAATAATGAGAGGTAAATAAAGCCGAGAGACAGTGAAAAAGGGCCTTTTAGGCTGTATTTTGGCTCACTGGAAGGATATAGGAGGACCACTAGGCAGGAGTGTGAACAAAAGAACCTTAATAAAGTATTGTAATCAGTGATGGCTTTGGTATAAATTAGATGATGAGGAAAATAGCCCTCTAATGGAACCCTGAATTGTAATACTTTGTTGCAATTGATGTTATTTTTGAGAAGAAAAAGGAAGTGGGATAGGGTTTCGTATGCAGTCGGTAACTATTTCTTGGTGGTTAAAGTATAGAAATTTGGTTAAGAGTTGGAGCTGTCGGTGTTAAAAGGATTTGTTTAAGTGAAAAGTTGGTTTGTCGTACGTTGATTAAGGGACAGAGAGGCGGACATGGTAAATAATGGGGATTTCACAGAGCAGAGAGATACGGAAGAAAAGCCCTTTGGGCTGTATTTTGTATAAAATAAGAAAGAAGAACAAGGAAGTTGAAAGGATGTTGCTCAGCGTGTATTATAGGGCAGAGATGTACTAAGCTGGATAAAATGAAAGATCCTGGAGGGATCATGTATCTGACCTGCCAGAACATTATTCATTGGGCAGTCAGCAAGTAATGCAGAAACTAAAAGCGGCAGGAATTTGGCAAATTTACTAGACGAGGCGTGGAGAGTGTTTAGTAACAGGGAGGAGGATCAAAAAAAAGATAAGCAGATGTTGTTAGCAGCGTTATGAGAAAGTAAAAGAAGCAGATGTTAGTAGCGGTGTTACAAGACAGTGAAAAATTCAGAAGTGAAGGACCTGAGAGGCCCTTAAAAAGAAACCAATGTGCGTGTTGTAGGCAGAGGGGACATTAGAAAAATGAGTGTCCAGAGAGGCAGAGCAGGAGGAAAAGAATACAGGTCCACGTCAAGGAGGATTGACAGGGACCTGGGGAATCTACCCTAGCGGATCCACTGGTTGTATTAAAGCTAAGGAAACGGCAACAGAGCGTGGAATTTTTAGTTGATACTGGAGCAACATTGTCAGTTTTAAATCAGGCTTTGACACCTATAGATGATGACTTTGTAACGGTAAGGAGAGCTACTGGCCAAAGTGAAAAGGAGTACTTTCTAAAACCTCTTAAATTCAAATTAGGGGAAAAATTGGGGGTACACAAATTTTTATATATGCCTAATTTGCCAAGACCTCTATTAGGATGAGATTTATTGGAACAATTAAAGGCAGAAATAAGATTTGACAAAGGGAGAGTAGAACTCTGGGTGGGAAGTGACCAGCTAATTGAAATTTTGAGTTTGGCCCTCATAAATACCCCTCCTGGCTCAGAAGTACCTGAGGAAGTCCAGAACTAGGTATACCCAGGAGTATGGGCCACAGAGACACCAGGAAAAGTGAAAAATGCCTCTCCAATAATAGTCAAACTTAAGCAAAGAACACAGCCTGTAAGGTTTAGACAACATCCTCTTAGAATGGAAGACAGGGAAGAAATTCGACCAGTGATCGACTGGTTCATCAAAGATGGGTTATTAATAGAGTGTGAATCAGAATATAACACTCTCATTTTACCAATTAAAACAGAGGTGGTAGTTATCGAATAGTACAGGATCTCAGGGCTATCAATAGAATTGTTGAGGATCTGCACCCTGTTGTGGCAAACCCATACACATTATTAACTGATACCTGAATTGGCCTGGTTTACCGTCCTGGACTTAAAAGACGCCTTCTTTTGCATCTCATTAAGTTTAGAAAGCCAGTTGTTGTTTGCATTTGAATGGGAAAACCCAGACTCCGGAAGGAGGACACAGCTGACATGGACTGTGTTACCCCAGGGATTTAAAAATAGCCCCACTCTTTTTGGAAATCAATTAGCTAAAGACTTGGAACAATGGGAGCGACCCCACGGAGCAGGAACAATATTACAATATGTACATGATCTATTAATAGCCACTGAAATGAAAGAACTTTGTATAATACGGACAATCAGTCTGCTAAATTTCCTTGGACTTAACAGCTGTTGAGTTTCTCCACAGAAAGACTAAATAGTTCGACAGCAAGTAACCTACCTCGAGTATGAGATAGCTGCGGGCCAACGAACACTGGGGACAACAAGGAAGGAGGCCATCTGTCAGACCCCTCGACCACAGACACCTAAAGAGCTCTGCATGTTCCTGAGAATGACAGGATGGTTTCGCCTACGGATATATAATTACGGACTCTTGGTAAAACCGCTCTATGAACTATTAAAATCTGATAAAAAACTCATCTGGAATGAGGAAGCAAAAAGAGCATTCCAACAGCTAAAGAAAAAGCTGATGGACACCCCTGCTTTGGGATTATCAGACACTACTAAGCCCTTCTGGCTGTTCTCTCATGAAAAGCAGGGAATAGCCCTAGGAATCCTAACCCAAAATCTGGGACCATATCGGAGGGCGGTGGCATACTTCTCTAAACAACTTGATGAAGTAAGCAAGGGTTGGCCTATCTGCCTGAGTGCAGTAGCAGCAGCAGTGCTGAACATTCAAGAAGCACATAAATTTACACTAGGCCAAAAGATTACAGTACTAGTATCTCATACTGTATCAGCAGTATTACAGGTAAAGAAAAGACACTAGCTCTCACCACAAAAGTTTCTTAAATATCAAGCTATCCTGGTAGAGCAGGATGATGTGGAAATAGTGGTTACTAACATTGTCAATCCAGCATCTTTCCTCAGCAGGACCACAGGGGAACCAGTATCACATGACTGCTTGGAAACGATTGAAGCAGTCTATTCCAGCCAACCTGACCTAAAAGAGGAGCCACTGGAGGATGCTGAAGATTGCTGGTACACTGACAGAAGCAGCTTCATTCGCCAAGGAGTCTGAAAGACAGGATATGCGGTAACCACTACAGATCAGGTAATCAAGTCCAAAACCCTTGCCCCAAACACCTCAGCTCAAAAGGCAGAAATAACAGCCTTAACTCAAGCATTACAACTAGCTAAAGGCAAGAAAATTAATATCTGGACGGACTCTAAATACGCCTTTGGGGTAGTCCATGCTCATGGAGCTGTGTGGAAAGAAAGAGGACTCCTGTCTACCCAAGGAAAACATATAAAACATGCCAAAGAAATTCTTAAGCTCCTGGAAGCAGTGCAGCTGCCTGAGAAAGTGGCTATTATGCACTGTAAAGTTCATCCGAAAGGAGACACCGCTCAAAAACTGGGCAAAGCCGTGGCGGACTGCGAGGCTAAAAGAGTACCTGAAAGAGTGAATTGGGGGTGCAATCTTTAGTCCCAGACGGTAAAGTACAAATTGATTGTGAACCCAAGTATTTTAAAGAAGATCAAAAATTAATTGAAGACCTAGGGGGAAAAATAGAGAAAGGTAGGTGGGCAAAGGCACCACAAGGTAAAATAATAATACCATTTACACTGTTATGGGCCGTAGTTATGGCAGAACATAGAAAATCTCATTACGGAACAGAGGCCCTGTATAAATATTTGAACCAGCTGATAGTCGCCCAAAATCTATACGCTGCTATCAAGCAGGTAACACAACAATGCGAGGTTTGTTTACAGAGTAACCCTAAGACAAGACATAAAGCCCAACTAGGACAAATCGGAAAAGGTAATTACCCAGGGCAGCAGTGGGAAATGGATTTCTCAAAACTGCCAAGAAAAGGGGGGTTTTGATAGCTGCTAGTCTTGACGGATACCTTTTCAGGATGGCCAGAAGTATTCCCTTGTCAAACTAATAAAGCTAGGGAAGTAACCAAGGTACTGTTGCAAGAACTAATACCGAGATTTGGGGTTCCTGCAGTAATCTCATCAGACAGAGGTTGACATTTTATTGCCAATATCATTCAACAACTTAGTAAACTTTTGGGAATGGATCAGCAATTACATACCCCATATAATCCAAAATCAAGCAGTCAAGTAGAAAAGATGAACCACCTAATTAAACTGCAAGTTGTAAAATTGGGTCAGAAGGCTAACCTGTCTTAGCCCCAATCGTTGCCATTAGCACTCCTAAAAATTAGATCCAAACCCAGAACCAAAAAAAGGACTAAATGCTTTCGAAATAATATACGGGAGGCCCTACATTGTACAGGCAGGAACATCAACTCAAGTTGGGGATGAGGTATTAACTAGCTATATAATAAGTTTGCAGAAGCAACTTCGAAAAGTAGAGAAACTAGTCTTAGGAACTAGAGCCCAAGGTCTTAATGGGCCTGTACATAATATTGAACCTGGTGACTATGTATATATCAGATCTCTTTTAGATTCTCCATTAGAACCGAAATGGGAAGGACAGTTCCAAGTGCTGCTGACATCCCACACAGCAGTCAAGATTAAGGAGCAGACATCCTGGATCCATCATACAAGAGTGAAGAAAGCTCCTCAGCAGCAATGGAAAATAACGTCCACTGGACCCCTGAAGCTCCGCATCCAAAGACGCTAACATGGACTAACCGAGCTAATCTAAGAACCTTTGCAATAATGTGGGTGGTAACTGTGCTGAAACCCATGAGAGTTAATGCTTGGGAATGGCCTTGGTCAAAAGCCTATATATATACAGGAATTATGGGAAAAGACTTAGCGGCAATGAATCTAGCAACTGTCATCGTATATGACAACAGGGAATTGCAATTATATGATTCAGAATAGAAGCATTCGATGCATAGACAGAAGGTCGATAAAGAGAAAACATTCCATGTAGGTTGCAGAATCTTTAGTGCTAGCAGTAGAAAAGATTTCCCTCCTTTAACCCAAGTTACTATGAGAAGATTTTCTGAACAAAGAACAGAACCCACAATAGGTGGGGAACATTGTGCATGTCATGTTTGCTTGGTCAATTTTATTATAATTCAATCAGTATCTGTTGTCTGTTTAGGGAGCACTGGCAAAGGAGACAGAGCATTATCATTTAAATTTGGGTTGAACATATCACAGGAAAAGGTTTTGACTACAGCTATACCTGTGTCCATCATGGTGTCAACTTCTACACCCCAGAAAATGACAGCACCTTATGTATATGAAGTGGACCCCTATATAGTTCAGCGTATGGACAAATGGAAAATGATAGTTCATTAAAGAAAGTGGAGCTAATAATGATTCTCACATCTCAAAGGAGAAAAAGCGATACAACAGGCTTTGTCGGAACGGGTTTAGGAATTTTGAACAGTATAGATTCCGAGGTGCTGGTGAATAAGTTGTCCACCATTATGCAAGATTTAAGTAAAATACAACACTCGTTATGATTGTTACTCTTAGCCGTAGGTAATAACCAATATATATTGTCAGATGTGCTACCCCAAGGGGAAGGGCTAAATGAGAAAAGCCTGAGATCCATAGTTGAAGCTGTAGAAGATACCCAGAATAGTACCACCTTGGCCTTCAGCTGTGTTCAAGCTCAGTTATAAATAAAATCTATGACAGCAGCTATTGTCAGGGAGGGAGAACAAGGCATATTACATCTGGAAATTCGAAAGGTAATTTGGGAAAATGCAACAAAATTTGAGAAGAACTTTCAGTCTTGGTGGAAATTACTTAATTTTACATATAATCCCTTTAACAACATAGCCACAGCATTTGTGTTAACAATATCCGAGGCCACCGTATATGACATTTATCCTATTGTTGCATTAGGGATATTCCTTAGTGAGACTTTGGTTCACCCTTTGGAACATGAAAAATGGGCGAGACAAAGTAAGAATAGGTGGCTAACAGTTAATGTAGAAACATGCATTACAAAAGAACACCAAGGCTATATTTGTGAAGGAAATTCATTACAGGCCCAAGATATCTGACAGTGACAGTGCCAAATGTTTTGCCAAAACCCTTGAGGAGGGTAACTTTATAGCAAAAGAATTTGCAAAAGAAGAAAGAAAAGGGGGGACTTGATGTGGGGAACTGAAAACTAATTCTATTTTGCTATAGCTTTAGTTTAATTTGGTTATATAATTTTGCATCTATGTTAAAGAAGGAGTTAAACACTGTTATTCAGTTTAGTTCTGTTCTTTGTAATCTTGCTAACAAGGACTGTTGTGGCTCAAATGTAGCTCACAAGGACTGTTTGCGAGACAGACGAAGAGAAACAAGGACAGATAACCAGAACTTTGTTGTCTGTAAGAAGCAACTCTCTAGCTGAAACTGCTTCTATGGTTTGGGACTCAGCCAACACAGACAACTCAGGAGTTTTTGGGCCAAAGGTGAAAGCACACAGCGAGAAAGACTACGAGCCTTCATCCAGAAGACCCCCACAGACGACCACCAGACGACACTGCGCAAGTGCTAAAGGGGGGTGGAGTATGATAATGAATTCCTAGAAATAAGTACAATAGTCCAGCCTACTTAGATAAGCTTTGTAATAAATAGGTGCATGCTTCGTGACTCGGTGTGCAAGTTAGGAGGAGGGATCCCCCTTGCACCCGGCGCCACAATAGACATACCTGCTTTATAACTCTCTGAGTTGTGAAGTTTGATTCTGCATGTCACCTGCTCCAATGCTTGACTGTTATTGGTGATTTTTCTTTTCTTCCATCAAGTCAGAACTTCTCCTGCTTCAGGTAATGACCATTGTCGCATTACTCCACCATGTACTTCAGTATAGTATTTAAACATTAAAGAATACGACCATGCACTGGTCATTAATGTGTTTTGCTTTGGTACACAGATACGTAAAACACCAGTGAGAAGACACACTTTGGTGGCAGTAACAAATCAGAGTGAATACAATTATAAACAGAAGTGCGATTGTCATTCTGGAATCACAGAAACACCTCAGTTTTCCTGCTGAAACTCCCATACAAGTAGTGACCAGTCTCAGCCTGCATAACTTTTGAAATCTGGTAGTACCACAGACCAGGATTTTTGGCTGCCAATTCTGCTAAGACTTGACATAAGAAATGCTGCTATATTTTGCACATAAATCAACAGAAACCTACAGCACAAATCTCCCAAACAGCTTTGAGGTTTGCAAGTTGCTGGGAACAGCCTTTTATCTTCCTCTCTGCAGCCTTGTGCTGGTTAGACAAGAAAAGCTTTAAAGATTTCAAGTATACACTTTGGGGAAAAATGTTGGGGAAAAAAAGAAAGCAAGAAAATACCATGTTATGAAACATGTCGATATCTCAGTTTCCTTTTAATCATGAGACATTTATCCAAGAGTTTGTGGTTGCCTTCTCTTGCTTCCAGAGACAAGCAAGGTTGTCTTATTGAAATGTTGATTTTCAGACAACTGCATGAAAAAATACACTGTTCAGACCTCAGAGTTCTCTTCTGTTAAAAATCATCACTTGCAGACAAAATTCTCCATGCTCATTTGGTCTAGTAGCTTCATTTGAAGTCATTCAACACAGGAACAAAACACCTGTAAGGTACAAACACGCACCTCTTGCTACTTTTCTTCCTTTTAACTTGAAAACAGCAATTGACCTTCCAGAATTAAAATGTGGACAACATTGACTGCTCTAAATGGTTACCATTTTTTTTCCTAAATGAGGTGGTACTTTTACTTTCTTTCTGATAAATGCATAGGCAGTAGTGTAAGTGCAAAATAGCTACTATTTTTCCCTTAGGTACTACATTTTGAAACACAATAAGCATATAGGCTTCACCTTCTGCAGTCAAAAAAATCAGTCAGAAACGATTTAAAAACTGTAAAATAGCCAGTGTGTGATCAGGCCATTTAAAGGCAAAATTGAAAAATATATTGAGAATCTCTCCATAGTCCTTTCAAGATAACATTTGAAACTAAGCATCACGTATTCAGGGTTCAGGTGCCTCAGCATGTTATAGGGTGGGTACTTCTTTCTGTTGAGGACCAAAAATTCCTAAAATCTTCAACAAAGTTAAAATATATAATCCTTAAAAAGAAAAGTTTATATTTCACAAGAATAACGTATTTGCGAAGAAAAAAAAATAAAAGTTTTCCTTGAAAATTCTTCATCAGCTCTGACATTCAGCCTTCAGCAGTTCAAATAACATGAGCTATGCATGTCCTGGTTTTAGCTGGGATAGAGTTAATTTTATTCAAAGTAACTGGGATAGTGCTATGTTTGGGACTCAGTATGAGAATAATTTTGATAACATACTGATGTTTTTAGTTGTTGCTAGGCAGTCAAGGACTTTTCAGCTTCTCACCCTGGCCTGGGCTGCCAGATGCACAGGAAGCTGGGAGGGGATACAGCCAGGACAGCTGGCCCCAACTGACCAAAGCGATATTCCTTACTGTATGGCATCATGCTCAGCATATAATGTTGGGGAAGAATGAAGGGAAGGACATTTGTTGTGATGGTGTTTGTCTTCTCAAGTAACTGCTATGCATGATGGAGCCCGGCTTTCCTGGAGATGGCTGAACCCCTGCCTGCTGACGGGAAGCAGTGAATGAATTCCTTGTTTTGCTTTGCATGCATGTGCATCTTTTGCTTTACCTATTAAACTGTCTTTATCTGAACCCACAAGTTTTCTCACTTTTATCCTTCTGATTCTTTCCCCCATCCCACAAGGGAGGAGTGAGCAAGCAGCCGGGTGGTGCTTAGTCGCCAGCTGGGGTTAAACCATGACCGTAGCATATACCATTGCAACCCATGAAGACTGTAATATTAACAGATTTTTTTTTTTTTAATGCACAATTATAGGAAATGCACATTCAAATGTCAGATCAGTTACTGTACATAAAGTGAAGACTTATAAGCATAGCAGCATCAGAGTGCCTCAAGGCCATAATTAAATATTTGACATATATTCCATTAAGGAAAGTTAAAGGTCAGTCAGTTTGTCTGTTGTCTGTTTACGAAAAAAATTAGGGAAAAAAAATCAATCAATAATATGCATGGCTAGCCCAAATATTGAATCATAACTTAATTTCCATTCCACAGAAATAACCTCTTTATTTAGACACAAAAAACTGCAGTGTTTCTTAAAGAAGAATCAATTGAAATTCTACATCATATGGGAGAATGTAAAAATAATTATTCAAAAATTAAGTTAAAATTAAATTTGATGTCTCTGTTTGTGTTTCTGCTTTCTCCTGTCTAAATCTTATCACTTGTTTGTTTGTCTGTCTGAGGGGTTATCTGACATTAAGAGACATAATCCCAGTGTATTTTGTTTTGACAGATATATGCTACCCAACGACGAAAAAGTATTAAAGTTTTATTATCTGTCATATAACATGCCCTTTACACAAAGTAACTCACCTTTTAAGGAGACAGGCCTTCCCTTCATAGCAAGGGATGCAGCCAGGCAGACCTCAGCAACCTCCCTCTAACAGGGGCAGATACACACGGCGTTTCCCTGGTTGTCCTTTAGCACTGGCAGCAAAGCAACGTTCAAAGCTGCACGACCACCTTCCTTCCTTCCCTTTCTTAGCTCCATGGGCACTAGGGATATGTTTTATTTTTCCATTAATTTTGCAGAATGAGAAGCAAGAAAAGGGAGGTGCCTTTTGTCACAGTAACTTTTCATGTTTCCAGGCTGCCTTGTTTTTCCAGACTGTGTTGAAGTTAAATAAAATTGACAAGACAAGGCTAATGAGTTGAGGACTTGAAGTTTTCATCCTGTTTTCTGAGTCTGTTACTAGTAAACCTTTGATGGCTTCTACTAACCTCATTATCATTGGTCAGTCAAGCCTAGCTAAAGCAATAAGCATTGACTGGGCTCTAGCCAAGATGCGTTTAATCTGAGAACCAATAGTCACTGTTTTTGTTAAACTTCAGTGGTGTACTGCAGGTTATCTGGCTGACCTTGGCAATTCTGGTCTCTCCCTGTTCTCCTTTTCTCTCCTCCTCAGCGATTTTACTTGGTATTTGTTCTGGTTCTGACACCTGTTCAATCCTTCTTGGTTCTCAAGGTACCAAACGGTTTCTCTACACTTGGAAGAAATTCTACAGCAATTCTTTGTTTCTTGTAAGATACCAGTGAATTCAAGTGCACAGTTCTAACAGTTGGGCGATGGATTAGTGTAACTTCCAGCGTGGCCATTGAGGTAGCCATGAAGACAGTAATACAATATTTTTTTTTTTACATCAACTTATTACAAAAACTAGAGTAATTAGAAAACTAGATGGTCTTTGTTTCTTTAAAAATATGCCACCTTTCCTACTAGGGAGTTAAATTAGCTTGAACCTCCGGGTTCAAGCAAGCTCATGTTCTGCCTTTGGAAATGTGCAATAAGGATACGAGAAGGGATCAGTTGCAGCTTTTAAGTTGCCTGGCAGTGGGTTACCTTGACATGTACTTTGATGTTTTGTGTTACATTTTGTGATGTAAATTTCAGTTACATCAAGGGAGGCTACAAGGAATAAACACATGTGGTTATATCAGCATTTGTAAAAATCTAACACTCTAAAAGAAGAGAACCCCAAATAAGCATATGATGCAACAGCTGTGCACACACACACAATGGAGCATGCACCTTGGAAGGTGCCTTAGAAAGTTTCCTCAAGAAACAAGATAACCACCAAAGATCAAAGTCTGCCCATAACCCAAAGAGGACTGAGCTATGTACAGCACTGTGAAGAGTTTGGGCACTGCTGACTATAGATCCTTCTCTGACTGTTGCCTGTAAGAGCAACACCATGCAAGCCATTTAGCCTGCTTTCTCGTGTTGAAATAAGAGACCCATAAAGGGGCACTTTTACCTTACTTACAGACGATCCTTTATCTATAGAATGGATTGCTATGGCTCCTTAACTGAGAAAGTGCAAAGATTTCAATGCAGCATGTGCCCATGTTCTCCTGTGATGCAATTGTTACAGAGTCCTAAAACCAGTCATTCCTTCTCGTCGTAAAAAACATGATCCAAAGGAGTGTGACTCTCTCCTGATGCTCTGTATATCACTCAGAGCTGCCAGCAGTTTAGGAGTTATGGATCAGCCTCTTCATAAAGATCAGATTCATTTGCAAATCAGTTATCACGTACATAAATAGAGAAATAACAATAAAGTAAATTCATAGTATATCATCGGTGAGGAAGAAAGTTATTTTCTTCCTACCTGTGGTACATTTGTGTCACACATTTCAAATGTTTCTTAAAAAAAAACCAAACCCTCACACTGGAACATGATAACATGCTTAAAGGGGTTTTGGCTTCAAGTAAACACCAAATATCATGAGATCTGTGATGAAATCATGGGAACTAACAATGACTGTCACATGGAAGAGACTCCAGGGGCTTTTGTTGATACATTCAACTGTCAGACATGCAACCAGCCACCTGCTTTGCTTCAGCATCTTCTCTTATTTTCTCCTGACACCATAAACATAACTTAGTCAGCTACATATATTCTTGCAAAAAAAATGTCTCACAGGCAGGTTTTGTCTTTCCTAAAATTGTTTCGGGTACTGATGGCTTTTCCTTTAAATCTTGCTAATAGAAAATTAAGAAAAACAAGACTGGTTGCTTTCAGAAGCTAGATTGCACTTGGGATTTTTGGGGCTTCCAATCTCCTTGGAGGGAAGTCAGAGTTGGGGGGTCCTATCCTAGTATTCAGATTCTGGAACAAGAGCATTTTTTCTCACTCTGCAGCAGATTGCCTAGAGAGTTTGTGCCATGGCATGGGCCTCCCATCTTCCTCAGCCAACTGTGCAGGGTAAATGGGGACACCAAGCATCCTTGGGAAACCGCTGCAAACCTGGGTAGATGCCAAATTCCTGGAATAGCCTACCTTCAGCCCAGACAGTCTCAGGAAGAGTTTTCTGGACCTAAGATGTCATGAGTTAAGAATTTTAGGCTTCACTAATTAGCACTTGCTGTAATTTTACTCTAGGGTCTCATTTTTGCTGGAAGTAATGGCAGCTGCTTCCTCTCCAGAGGAGCCTTCAGCCTTGTGGAGAAAAATCTCAAGAGTTGCTATAAAAGGAGCAAGACATTTAGTATGCTGCTAGGCCAAAACCTTAGATTTTTGTAAGGAACAGAGGAGCAAGCAATAATACATGAATTACCCACTGCTATCAGAGAGGCAATGGACAACCCTCAACTGCAGGGAAGTTTCGTATTTTTTTCTATGAACCAGAAATCTTCTGTGCATTGGTGGCTATCAGATCTAATATCAGAAAGTTTTAAGTCTAATACTCTTGTATCACAGCATTCTATATAAATTTGTGATCAGCATTGAACCATATAGCCGTAAATGTGTAGAAAGGTGTCTCTGATACACCTCACGCAATGAGACAGAAGACTAACAGAAAGTAGTGCCGCACCAATACTTACAATATGCACTACTTTGGCACGAATATACCATAATTTAGGTTTAGAAAGTGTCACTTTACAGTGAGTGTACTTATGCCATGGATGAATTTCACCAATATCATAGATATATAGTACATCCTATTGGAGCAATTAGGTAAAAATTAGCAGAACTTCCAATGCAAACTAACTTGTAAAATTTTTATGAGTCTTGGCTTTGCTATAAAATAGAGTCATAAAAATCTAAAAGACACTTAACGTAGTGTCTCTTACATATTGAGAAGTGTATTGATTCACACACAGAAAAGTAGTAGTGAATTAGCCAGCAGGGAGTAGTCAAGAAATCGGATAAATATTTCTCTCTCTAAGAAACAATACATTATTAAAGTTAGATAGAAAAGAAACACCTGCAGGGAATTTTAGGGAAACCTAAGTAGAGTTAACAACTGAGCAATGCAGTAGCATATTACAGTCAGAATGACTGTTAGAATGAAGAAATTAAATTATTCTCATACGAATAGAACACGTTTCAAATTCACTATATCAGGTGTCATTGTGGGTATCTCAGGAAAAAAATGCTTAGAAACATTAATGCTTACAGGTTAACAAAAGCAAAGAAGATCCCTACAAAATCACGCATTCCTCATAAATATTTGGAATGGTCAACTTGTCTTTGAATCCTGCTTTACACACCAGCCAAGGTATTTGAAAAAATGTGTAACAAAAACAGTAAAGTCTAAAAGAGGGCAACAGAAATAAGAAGATATGTAAATGTCTGTGTATGAGAGGGATTAGCAGATGAACAGGAGAATGGATTTTTCACAGATATACTTCATATATTGTATTCATGAATCGTCATAAATGACACCTAGTCATACGCGAAATACAGGGTTTGGGAGGAAACTTTCAAAGGTCAGATTTTCCATAAACATTTTTTTTTCCCTCTCTATAAGACCTCTCTATATTGAGTAATCTCTGAAAAGGACAGCCTTCTGAAGAAAAGGGTCGATGCATCCCAGTACCTTCATCTCTACCTTCCTAGAAGTGGAAAAAGCTGCAACAGCTAAAATACGCTTGACACAAAACCGAATCAAGAATTCCATTGATGCCCCATGATCCAGTTCAGCCCATTACAGAGAGCACAGATGGGAAGTTCAGATGTGGATTAAAGCTCTTGCTGCACATTGCAATCCTTTCTCAGCATCTTTAATGAAACTCCTCTTGAGATACGAACATTAAGCTGTGTTCCTTCTGGCCTGTTATTCACCAGGAGTAAAATTCTGCCCTCAGACTTTATTAATGATGCTGCTGATGGTAAGTGAGATGAAACAAAGCACAACTCATTCCACAGAACCAGCATTTACTTTTCTAGGCTAGGAGAAACATATGAAAATTGGCGATGACAGCTTGTTCTGTTAGGAAATTAATGATATGAGGCTCAAAGTACTGATTGCATATCCATAAGAGGTTTCATGTTCAAAGGGGTAACATTTGATTGAACTGAGTTTGTATTTAGAAAGATGGGATCTGTTTCTTTCAAGCACTCTGTTAGATTTGGATGAATTTGTTTTAAATGCATTTCACAATTCCTTATCTTTTTTCTGTAGTATTTTGCATACATCACTTTAAAAAAAAAAGAACAAACCTGAAATTTTAGAGGGCTAAAAGTACATGTTTAAGGACTTGACTGAGCAAACTGAACTGTCAATAGCAGGCAGTTTTGCTTTCCCCGCTTTTCAAGTGAACCAAAAACACTTGAATTGCTTGTGAATCTTTGTGTGCATACTTTAGTTTTTGCAGGAGGAACGATATTCTGGGCATGCCAGAATGGGTATTCTGCAGCAATCCTCCAGTAATGGGCAACTCAGGACACTGTAGGCCTTCTCACAAGGGAAAAGATAAATAATTGGCCAAAAAAATAGTCAGCGTTTCTATTGCCTAAATCTAAGGTGCTATTAAAAATGAACAATAGTGTCTGCAGTTTGATCAGAACAGCAGCAAGAATAATATAGCAATGAAAACTGATTAATCAATTCAGTCTTTTTATTTTCATTCTGGCATCATGCACTGCAGCTCAATTTTACTGCAACTGGTAAAGCCTGAAGCAGGGCCTTACAGACGGTTTCAGACCTCAGGTATGCAGCTAGCATAGATACACACCATAAAGGTCCTTGTACATAATTAAAAAGTTAGTTGACCAGATGCCCTAAAAAAGGTGTAATGTGTTTTTTGCTTCATTTTTGTACAGCTGTCTTATGACATTGTCTGAAGGAGTGTAATTAATTTAAGCTAATCTTGAGCACACGGATGGGGAGATGAGGTGAAGTATTGTTTCTGGGCTGAAAAATGAACATCTTGAACAATTAACTGTTGTGCAGGCATGGGTGAAAGCATGCTCACATTATTTTGCAGTATGCTTAGTCCTCTCAAATTAAGAAAAACAAAAACATTCAACTGTCCCACCAACGGCTGACAAATCAAAACCAAAACCACGTATAAAAGCTGGAAACCAGCAACTCTAATGGAAAAAAATTCCTCCAAGTACCTTAGCTATACAGCCACTTTTGCCTACTATTTAATCTGAAATACTCTCACTCCCCCAGAATAAAAAACATAAGGGCCATTAGTACAGAGTGATCTCATTACGCTTAATAGCTAACAATGCATTTTTCTTCCAAAGATTTGTCCAAACACTTGTGCACCCTTACAAAATTTTATCACCTGCAGTATGCTATGGTAGGAGTTCCACAGTTAATTGCACTTAACTTTTCATTTCCAGCCTGTATTTTGCTGCCTGTGTCTTATTTGTTTATTCTAGTGCTGACATTGTCCTTCAGACAATACTTCTTCCTTGCTGATGTTTATGCTAATCTTAACTACCTCCATAAACTAAACCTTATGGCAGAATTCTGAAACTATTTCCACAATGCACAAATCAGTGCTGAACAGAGATAACCAAGACAGTTTAAGATGCTACTTGAATACCAAAAGTAGCACAGCAGCCTCCTTTGGCTCAGGACGATAAACTAACCCAAATGAAGCAGCACACTGACAAAATATTTTGATGCAGTGGTATATACTACTTCAAAATCATATGAAGAAAATGTGATCTTATAGAGAAAAATCTAGCAAAGATTGCTACACTGGGACCAAGTCACAGCATTGATTCTTTATTCACAAGGAAACACATATTCATAGCATGCATTGGCATTAATGCCAATGTTGTAGCATCTGTGTATTAAGGAATCCGTCTTGCCAAATGTGGTTGATCAAACCAATCCAGTACACAGAGTGGGAAAGAGCTGTCACACCGCATAGCAGCCCTGCATTATGCCATTGGGGCCAACTTTTCACAGAAACAGTGTGCTAAGCGTACATTTGCATAAGGAGCACAACAACAGACACATACCTATCACGTGCCCTAATATGCCAAATGACTCATCTCATCGTGTCCCCTGAAGCACACACTTGCACAGACAGTAAAGAGATTTCAAACTATTTCAATACTTTATAATTCCTATAAGCAAAGACACTAGAGAGCTCCAGGAGCCATTCTTGAACAAGATTTTCAAAAGGAAAGTGTAGGTAGGTTTTAGTAGCCACTGTTACCACACTGAGATGCTGCTGTTTTCTCCTTATTCATCCTGGCAAACAGACCAAGTAGAGCTCAGTATTCCCACCTAAGGAATAGCAACTGTCCCCAGAGCAACAACCGGGTTAGGATGTGAATTAGTTGGCACTAGAGGAAAATACTCTAGAAACAATTTGATATTACTTTCACATTTCTGAAATATCAAGGGAAATTTATATAAAAAGTAAGAAATTTCAAATATTAACCTTCTTCTTGTACGTGTAGAGATGCAGAGAATATTCTCTGAAACGTGCTCTTTTTTATTCTTGACTACAGTAGAAACTGCGAAGATTTGTCTGTGTGCCAGGGAACAAATGAAAGGGGTGCAGAAGTAAGCAGTGCTGTGCAGTGAATTCTACAACCGTTTTTATTTTGTTCCAAGATATACATCTTGGAATCAGTAATCAGCTTGTCCCCCCAGATTTTTGTCATAGCTGGCAGTAATAAATCACTCAGGCATTCACTCATTCACTTCATAAGTCCCACTGAGTGTCATCTATCTTGAGACTGCGATGAATGTACAAAACACTGAAAATACATCTGAGTTATGAAAAAAACAAATCACACTGGAGATGTCCTACTATTATGACAGTAGTAGTGCTAAAAGAGTTCACGGAATAGAGCACAATTCAGTACGAACCTAAAGAAATAAACTTTTGCTATCAACATGACCAAAAAGGTTGATGAAACTATAAAACATTATTTTAGTATTCCTCCACCATTTTTCCATCTGCCAAGGAACTATAAAGCACACACATAGAACAAACTTTTTGCTTTTGCTTGATCCTTTGTTATTTCTATCTCCATAGATAGTAATATATGTATGTTTTCAAGGGCAGAAGGAATCCGAGGTAGTAGTTCTAAATTAGGAGGAACTTCTGCAAATCAAGATGTATTTGAAACTTTGTCATGGAGTGGAGTCTTCTGAACTTCACACTGATATCCTTCCTCTTTAAGTAAAAAACCACAGAGCATAACTTACCTGCATGCAGCAACTGTCTAGCTATTAGAGAATGGAAGGTTTGAAGCAACTTTCCTGTTTATTAGAATTCACCTTCTTTGGATATTGCTGTCAAATCTATGTGGTAGGGTGAATTAGTATCTCTGGACTGGGATTTAATTTTTAAGATCATTCCTTTTCCAGTACTGCAACAAATCAACAGCAGATTACCACAAGGTAAGAGTAGCTTTCTGCAGTAACTAAAATAGCTGAGGTGTGTATAGTTCAGCGACAACTGTTCATTAGCAGGAAAGGTCATTCAAGAGCTATCTGCCTCCTGTTCAGATGAGTATGCATATATTCTACGTATCTGAATTAAACACACCACTGTGTATTTTTGGCCAGGCATACTTATATACACAGATCATAAAAAATGGTGATGTAGTGATAATGCATTGGAGGAAAGGGAGATGTTTACGCTGGCAGAGTTTTTAAAATAGATTTCCTGGGGAAAAAGAATACAGCTTGCATCAGCTGGAATTCAGATCGTGTTTCTGATTGAGGATCACTGTTTATACACTACTCGTAAATGGAAATCAATACCCTACTATCACAACAGCATAACTTTTATGAAGACATTAAAGACTGTTACTCTTTTATTGTTTTTTCAGAGATGATGAAGAATATGCTATTTTCTAAGTAGAAAGGCAAAACTATACACACCCCGTTCACCTTGGAGAACACAGATCATGAGTCTTGGAGTTTATCAAAAGAAAAATCTGTAGTGGAGACCCTTTTAAAATTTTTTGTAAAATATTTGCATTGTGTCACTTTAGATTACAAAACTGTGCAGGTGTACTCACGAGCAGACAGCTCTCAAGCTTTATCAAATGAATCAGCATGAAGATAACACTTCCTCACAGTAATACTGGACCTCAAGATTCACTCACCTGACTTGTTTTCCATTCATTTCACCAATGCATTTGTTTTGCCTGTTAAATAGTTCTTAAATACATCAACAACACCACCGACAACATTAGGACTACAGGACAAGCTGAATAATAAAAGAAAAATGAGATTTACAGTAGTTACATCATTTACTTTTACTAGGAACAGAGAGGCATTACCATGCTACTTACTATAAACTCAGATGTTCAGAGATTGCTGAGCTTGTCCCCAAGCTGTGCACCTCTACAAGAAAACTGTAATTTCTATTTTCATTTGCACGCCACATGACTTTGTAGATTAACATACCACAGACTAGCATGAATATCTGCTCCTGCTGAAAGTGCAACTATAGTATCAAATAAAAAGGCTGTTTCTGACAAAAATAAGAGAGTAAATCTACAGAAAACTTTGTGGCATAAGTCCATTGACTGGGAGTGCTAGAGAGGAAAACAAAAAAACCCTGAATATTTAAGCAAACCTAAAATTTCTATACCTGTTGTGGAATGACTAACAACCTGACAGACATCAGAAGTAAATAAACTCACGTCCCTACATACTCATCACATACCACAACAGAACATCAAAGCGGTACTTACAGCTAGAGAATATCAGAGGACACGAGTGTTCATCCATTGGGAAATTGTGCAGCTGCAGCTGGCACTCAGCGTTGATGGTCAGCCTATGGAGAAACAAAGCGCCTGTTACAACACATCAGCACAATGAACAGTCAGAGGAGGAAGCTGGGTAACGTTAGGTCTGTAAGGCCTGAAAGGAATGGATTATATATGCAGATTGTTCACCGGCTATTTAGGCCTGATCCAAAACAACAATAATTCACTAAAACCACAAATATTTTCAAACATATGTTTAAGACTTTCCTGATCCCAAGAAATCTGTGCATATGTTTTTCTCTAGAAAAATCGTCATGCAAGGACATGTGATGGAAACAGCTATTCTTTACAAAAATAACAGAAAAATGGATGATGTGGTGGTATGCAATTCCACAAAATTAAAACCTCATAAAGGATCTTATAAGGAACATTCTTCACATTTACTCATAGTATGAACTTAAAATTCTTTCAGTCATTTTGAGCTATCTCTCAAAAACTTAATAAATCTCTGTATGACATTCTCAGTCGTACAGATGTAACAAACACATCAGCAGAAACGTCTTCAACACCATGTGAAAGCTTGTTTTACGTGATATCCCTAACACAAAGGACACTATGAATGGAGCTGATTTTAAAATTACTATTAAAACCAGATAATCTTCTGTCTGATCACTTAGAAAGTAAATCTTTTTACTCAGGTAGATTGCATTAAGTGCTACTTTATTATACAGTCTTTTTCAGGAAACAGACACTACATGAATTGCGTGCCTGAATTTATGCAGCAAGTGAGGAGCATGAGGGGGTTTTGTTGCTTTTTTTTTTCTTTCTTTTGTTTTTTAAACTAATCCAAAAGCTAACAAACTGGATTGAGAAAGGTTTGTGTCTGAAATTTAGGATGGCACAGAGAAAACCTCTGTCTTGGAGAAGGTCATCTGTGAGGGACTTTAACGATGTTTTTGTCCTGAGACTGGAAGACGACTTGTAATGTTACAGCAGGAGTGCGTTCACACCCAAAAGCAGGCAGGAAAGAAGAGGGAAATGCATGGAGAATGACTGAACTTTGCACACTTTCTCCTGAATACAGAATATTTATCAGCACTTGACAGACCCAGGGCATACAGTAGTTACTGCTTCGCCATACCCATTCTGTGTGCTCATTTAAGTCGGATAAATTGTTTTTGAATTACACAATGCTATCAATGAAGAGTGATCAATGTAACAGTTGCTGTTATGTAAAAAGGAGGCTGACCTAAGTGGGAAAAAAATACCTCAAAACCTCTTTCACAAACTAAAAATGCTAATTCAAACAATCCACTGGGTCAAATATTGTCCCTTTTTTAGCTGTTTCAGACAAATTTTGCAGTCCATTCAACAAATAGTTTTTTTAGTGATATGTAATGTATGTAAGTCTACTTGCCCTGAAATACTGAAATAGGACTTAATAGAAAAAAACAAGAAAAAATCCCAACAACCCATCCAAGAGGGAAATGGAGTTCCCATGCTAACCACTGAAGTCTTTAGCTACAGGCACTGAAATAAGCAAGAGCTCTGTCACAGTGGAGAAAGCCTAAGAAGGGAAGGGAACTAAAAATGTCAGAAGCATTTCCAGCTGTTTAATTACTTTCTTATTGTTTTCCAGAGACTTGCTGTTGGAGCCCAACTGCAATTGCAAGTATGATCAGAATATGCTGTTGCACTGAGAGCGCAGAACACAATCACTGCAGATAATGCAGCGTGAAAAGGATGCTTCTGAAAAAGTTTGCCATGTAGAATATGACTTATGGCAAAACACACTTCTGACCAATTCATCTCTTCCATAAGTAAACACCTCTTTTGCTTTCCACAGGCTTTTTTTATGCAAATATATACAGTACTTCTAGTACCATACAGTGGATGTTATCACAAAGATTCAAAGAACTCTAAAAGCCTTTCCTCCAGCAATTCACCCTTGTGATGAGATGTGACAGACTATCTTTCATTGTGACTTATCTGAAGAATCAAGTATTGGCATTAGCATGAATCAAGAAATACTTTATCCAGCCCTGCATCTAACTCTGATCAGAAAGGTTTCTGACAGATTTTATGGGACTACATGCTCTTGATTTTATTACAAGCACTAAAAAGCCCAACTTCTACAATTTAGACAGACCTATTTCAATTCTCAAGATTTCTTTTTTAGAAAGAGAAGACTTTGTTTTTTAAGCTCTGCAGTACTTATGCCTGAACATTTCAGTATTTGCCAAGCATGATCAGGGACGTATCAGGAAGAAAACAGCAGAGGACAACAAAGATAAGGCTGAAAATTACTCCTACTATGCCAGAGGTGGGAGAAGCTTTCAGCCCTACACGTTGACTGCTCACCTGAGGGTGTACAAGATCTTGCCATCATTCCATATGCGGAGGAGCTGGTTGGGGGTGGTGATCCAGTGAGCCTCTGCCGTCTTGGAGTTACGAAATATCGTGTCTGGGATCCAGATCAAGCCAACCATGTTGCTGTTCAGAGTCAGTATTTTCATGGTGCTGTTGAAGCGAAGACGGCTATCTGTCCACGTTTGGGCAAAAAATATATCAATTTGATATTCCTGCAATGAAAGCATGATACACAAATCTAAATCAGTTCCACACTTCACTCTACTACTTGGTCTTTGACAAGGTCTATCTGGATGTAGAGTGGTAGGATACATTCAGGCCCGTGGAAAAGTTTCTTTTTTTACTGCCTGAGGAAAAATTTTTTTTTTTTCCCCCCTCTCCAGCTTCTTTAGAAAGCAGGCCAGACATCTCACTTGCCTTGGTCCTGCACCATAACAATTTCTGCACTAGCACATTCTTTTCCTTTGTCTCTGAACAGTCACAGATACAACATACAATTTGCAGACTTCTTTGTCATAGGGCAGACTGACAAAAGAGGTGTGAGAGATGAATAAGAGCAGGACATGTAAGCTAGAGAATGGTAATTTTACCTGATTATGGCAATGCCTTTTGCGGGGCGGGGGGGTGGGAGGTGTAAAGTCAATAAATTAGTTGTTCTGTATGTTACCAATTGTTCAGCCACTCATTTTCCAGTCACAGTACAGCAGAATTGAAAAAGCATGTTTGTGTTTCTTTACAAACACCTCATGTACCTCAAATGCCAAGAGCTGAATGGTCATTATCTTACAGCCCTGAATAGGCTTATATCACAATTTACATGAATCTCATCCTTTCTTTCACACCATGTTTACTTCTGTAAAGTTAAATTACACATGGAGAAGCAAAAGTTATATAGGTGAACATACAAACACACTGATTTCTACATGTAATACCCCATGGAAGAAACTGGACAAAACCCAGTATTTGAACTGCGAATTCCAGCCACCAGAGGCTGAAAAAGGTCATGTTTGCATTTTCTTATGTTCCTCTCCTAGAGGAACATAAGACAGCTCTAGCTGTGAACCCTGTGGAAATGGTCATCTGATTGTGTCATGAGAGACCCTTGCAGTATTGCCGGGCTGACCGCATCAGTAACAGGGACAGTGTTTGCGTATGCTCTACAATGCAGGCTAGTACAGGGACTGGGGATAAGCCAGAGGAAGCCATCTCCTTAGGACTCCCAGCTGATGTACTCTTGGTACACCTGAACAAAGGAAAATTCAGGCTGTGTGGAAAATCTAGTATGTCTTTGCCTTTGACAACTCTAAACATGCTTTCATTGCATTTTCATTTGTTTATTCCTAAGTTTTAAAAGTGAAGGTATAAAAAGCAATTATATTCTACAAACAGTATTTTATATTTTTAAATTTATAGATCATAGAATCATAGAATCATAGAAAGTTTTGGGTTAGAAGGGACCCCTAGAGGTCATATAGTCCAACCCCCCTGCAGCAAGCAGGGACACAACTAACTAGATCAGGTTGCTCAGAGCCCTGTCCAACCTGGTCTTGAATGTTTCCAGGGATGGGGCCTCCACTACCTCTCTGGGCAACCCGTTCCAGTGTTTCACCACCCTCATTGTAAACAATTTCTTCCTTATATCCAGCCTAAACCTACCCTGTTTTAGTTTAAAACCGTTACCCCTCGTCCTGTCACTGCTGTCTCTACTAAAAAGATTGTCCCCATCTTTCCTATAGGCTCCCTTTAAGTACTGAAATGCTGCAATCAGGTGTCCCCGTAGCCTTCTCTTCTCCAGGCTGAACAAGCCCAACTCTCTCAGCCTGTCCTCATAGGAGAGGTGCTCCAGCCCTCGGATCATTTTTGTAGCCCTCCTTTGGACCCGCTCCAACAGGTCCACGTCCTTCTTGTGCTGAGGGCTCCAGAGCTGAACGCAGTACTCCAGGTGAGGTCTCACCAGGGCAGAGTAGAGGGGCAGAATCACCTCTCTCGACCTGCTGGCCACGCTTCTCTTGATGCAGCCCAGGACACGGTTGGCCCTCTGGGCTGCCAGCGCACATTGCCGGCTCATGTCCAGCCTTTCGTCTATCAGTACCCCCAAGTCCCTCTCAGCAGAGCTGCTCTCGATCCTTTCATCCCCCAGCCTGTATTGATAACGGGGGTTACCCCGACCCAGGTGTAGGACCTTGCACTTGGCCTTGTTGAACCTCATGAGGTTCACACAGGCCCACCTCTCCAGCTTGTCCAGGTCCCTCGGGATGGCATCTCGTCCTTCTGGTGTCTCAACCGTACCACTCAGCTTGGTGTCATCTGCAAACTTGCTGAGGGTACACTCGATGTCACTGTCCATGTCATTGATAAATATATTGAACAGCACCGGTCCCAGTATGGACCCCTGAGGGACTCCACTCATCACTGGTCTCCATCTGGACATTGAGCCGTTGACCACTACCCTTTGGCTGCAACCATCCAACCAATTCCTTATCCACGGAATGGTCCACCCATCAAATCCATGGCTCTCCAATTTAGAGACAAGATTGTTGTGGGGGACCATGTCAAATGCTTTACAAAAATCCAGATAGGTGACATCCATAGGTTTTCCCTTGTCCACCATTGTTGTTGCGCCATCATAGAAAGGCACTAGGTTGGTCAGGCAGGACTTGCCCTTGGTGAAGCCATGCTGGCTGTCTCGAATCACGTCCCTGGCCTCCATGTGCCTTGGCACAGCTTCTAGGAGGATCTGTTCCATGATCTTCCCAGGCACAGAGGTGAGGCTGACAGGTCGATAGTTGCCAGGGTCTTCCTTTCTACACTTTTTGAAAAGCGGCACAATGTTTCCCTTTTTCCAATCACTGGGAACTTCCCCTGACTGCCATGACTTTTCAAATATCATGGAGAGTGTCTTGGCAACTACATCAGCCAGTTCCCTCAGGACTGTGGGATGCATCTCATCAGGTCCCATGGACTTCTGTACATTTAGGTTCTGCAGGAGGTCCCGAACCTGGTCTTCAATTACAGCTGGAGGGATTTTACCCTCCTGGTCTCCTTCATGCCATTCATCGACTTGGGAGGGGTGAGGAGAGAGGTTGCCAGTGAAGACTGAGGCAAAATAGTTGTTGAGTACCTCAGCTTTCTCCTCATCTGCTGTTGCCAGTTCGCCGGTCTCGCTCATGAGCGGGGGTACGCTTTCTTTGACCATCTTTTTCCGGCTGACATACCTGTAGAAGCCCTTCTTGTTATTTTTCACATCCCTTGCCAAGTTCAGCTCCAGCTGTGCCTTGGCCTTCCTGACCCAATCCCTACACAACCGGGCAGCTTCCCTGTACTCTTCCCAGGAAGCCAGTCCCTGCTTCCACTGCCTGTGCAGTTCCCTCTTCTTCCTTAGTTTGACCAGCATCTCTTGCCTCAGCCATGCCAGTCTCTTCCCTTCTCTACCCGACTTCTTACACTTGGGGATCGAGAGCTCTTGTGCTCTGTGGAATACATCCTTAAAGACCTGCCAGCTCTGTTCTGTTCCCCTGTCCCTGAGGACCGTTTCCCAGGGAGTTCTTCTGACTATCTCCTTGAAGAGCTGGAAGTTTGCCCTCCTAAAATTTAGGGTCCTGACTATGCTCTTCGTTATTCCCGTTTCCCTCCATAGCGTTAGTTCCACCAGCGCGTGATCACTGCAGCCCAGGCTGCCTCCGATCTTATCCCCAATGAGCTCACTCGCCTTGGTGACTACCAGGTCTAGTATCGCATCCCCTCGGGTAGGGGTGCTTATTACCTGGCTTAAGAAGTTGTCTTCAATGCATTCTAGGAACCTGCTGGATTGCCTACAGCTTGCCGTGTGGCTTTTCCAGCAGATGTTGGGGTGGTTGAAGTCCCCCAGTAGGACGAGAGCCTGCGAGCGCGAAGCCTCCTGGAGTTGGAGGAAGAACGCTTCGTCTATCAGCTCCTCTTGATCTGGCGGCCTGTAGTAGACACCAACCACTAGGTTCCCTTTGTTGCCTCTCTCTCCGATTCTTACCCATAAGCTTTCGACCTGCTCGTGGTTATTCTTCAGGGACAGCTCTTCACTCTGTAGTGTTTTCTTGATGTAAAGGGCAACGCCCCCGCCCCTCCTTCCTTGCCTGTCCCTCTGAACAGCCTGTAGCCATCAAGAGCCACATTCCAGTCGTGGGATTCATACCACCAAGTTTCCGTGATGGCAATCAGGTTGTAGCTTTCCAGCAGCACGACTGCTTCCTACTCCTCCTGTTTGTTTCCCATGCTGTGTGCGTTTGTATAGAGGCATTTCATCTGAGCTGTCGGCCTTGTTACCTTCATAGCAGAGCACTCCTTTTTTCCCTTGAGGTGCTTCATGGGTATTTTCTTGTTGGCACCTGATACCTTAGGCGCCTCCAGCTCCCCTCGGCAAGACTTCCACATTGCTGCAGTGTCCCTTACCTGCTGCTGGGCAACGGGTTGAGGGCTCCTACTAGTTAGAAGAGTATTCTGAACTAAGGACAGCATTTTTGATAAGACTAATCTTACAGTCCAGAACACACTCTGGACCTCTCCTCTCTAGATGATCAACAGATGTGTAAGTACTGCTAGCATGTATCCAAATACCAGGTAATAAATCACCTTAGGAACTGAAGCCTAGCCACCAAAGACATTAAAGACCATTTTGCTTCATACCCTATCTCACTACTGTTCTTTAAGGTTGTCCTGGTTTTGGCTGGGATAGAATTAATTTTCCTCCCAATAGCCGCTGCGTTTTTCACTTAGTACCAGAAGAATGTTGATAATACTGAGGACTTTCTACAGTTTTCCATATTCAGCTAAAGCGCAGCTATGCAGAAGCTGGGAGGTAGCAGAGTCAGGCAGCGAGCCCAAGCTGGCCAATGGAAATATTCAATACCATGGATGTCATGCTCAGTTTATGAATGGGGGGTTGGCCATGGGGCAGGAAATCTCTCTTTTCTTTGAGTTTGGAGTCTTCCATGAGTTCGGTCTTTTTCCGATAGTTTGGTAAGTTCTGTGAAATTTGCGTTTGGCAAAACTCGTGAGCTCCGGGAAACCTGTGAGTTCCATGATCGCTGCTCGGGGACTGGTTACAAATTTGGTCATTAGGCGGTGAGAAAAATTGTAGTGTGTATAGCTTGTTTTGCATATTCATTATGATGATGATGATGATAATCATCATCATCACTATTATTATTATTTCATTTTTTGTCTTCTTAAACTGTCTTTATCTCAACCCATGAGTTTTATTTTTTTTCCATTCTCCTCCCCATCCCACTAAGATGCAGGAGGAGTGAGTGGCAGTGTCATCCCAGTTGCCAGCTGCCAGGCTAATGCACGACAATGGTATTATCTCAGGGAAGCTGACATTTTGGAATCTGAAGAAACTTTTCTTTCATCTCAATGAGCACAAAGTTGCACACCTCCATATACTTAAAGGATGTGATGTAACATACACAGTGTGCCCTTATTGCTACCTAGCTCTAGATATTCAAAAAGGACACCTTGAACTCAGCAGGTTTAAGACAGCAGAGTGCTGATCTTGTTTCTTTACACTTAGCTGTGTATCATTTCAGTGCTTGAAAGTCCAGTGACAAGAATTTGGCACATTCAGCTTCTATAGAGAAGAATATGCCAGACATGTCTATGGGTTTCTCCAAATGCTGAGTGAGTAGAGTTGCTTTTTTTAGCTCACATGAGAGAATCAGTATTTATAGAATCAAAGACATTTGTATACAGCTGGCTAATGACAGTGCTGTCTTTTTACAGGACAAATTTTTGCATGATATTTATATTTGAGATTATTTTATATGAATGCTTTATTTTTTACTAAATTTAGAAGCAGACATAATACCCTTTTAGTAGATTGCTCATTTTTAATGACAGTTAGGATTTTAGGATTTAGGATATTTAAGATTTCTACCCTGCCAAAGCAAGGAAAGCCCTTGAGCTCCGTAATACGGTGTCCTGAGAAGGTACTGCAGCTAGATCTGAGCAAAGTGGGCACCAGAAGCAGCATAGATGTAGCATTGTGGTTTCCATCCAGGCAAATTACTCTGTCTGAGAAGCTGATTGCATTAGCCTAGAAGCAGGGCCATGCTAACACCACTGTCCAGCTCCCATTTTGTATGTCTTTTACTTATTACGGCAACTAGAATACGCCAGCAATGATCCTTATTCAAAATATCGCTGCTATGGGCCACTGTAACTCCACTCACCTTAATAAAAGCATTTAAACTCAAACTAAACGGTTCACAGACCTTCTCAGTTATTTAGTTCTTTAATAAATGTATTTTTCTCTTTGTAAACCTAGGTCATAAAAAACAAAGCAACATTTTTTAAAAGTCAAAGGTGTTTGAAATTAGTTGCATTGACTTTTTCAACACTATACCCCTATTTTTTTTTATTTAAAGTATTTACAATGTTCAATTAGAATGTATATACTACAAAACAAAAATTTCCCAGACAAAATAAATGCACATTTAGATTTAATATCTGTATTGCAAATCCATCCTTCCATTAATCCTTTTTAGAAGTGAATGTTAGATCAGTACATCCTTTACATTAATCTTTGTAATTGCTTCTGTCTTCAACCAAGCAGATAATGGAGTATGATATTTATATATTCACTCTACCAGGAAGGGAGAGAGGTCACTTTCGAAACTGGCACTCATTTCTTCACTTCTAATGGAGCTAAGCCTGTGCACACTACAGGAAAACTACCTTTACGTTCACTGACAACAGATACCCAGTTCCCAGTGAAGTCAACAGCTTCCATATATTGCTTTGCACAAGGCTGGTACAATGATCTCCAACACACAGCATTCAACAAGAAACTGCCAGAAGAAAGTTTTCTATGTTGGTCTCATATACAGGTCAACATAATATAACATAATAATATAGGAAAGGAATGATTTTCATTTGCTAGCTACCATTTAGATGAATGCCTATGTTCAAAGACCTTTATAAAATGTAATGATTGAACTCAGAGAGTTCAGGCAAGACATCAGTTTCAGAAAAATGATGCCTCACGAAGCAACATCCTACAACACTAATATTATTCTTTATGTTCTGTTCTACCACTGCACCAGAAATGTTGCTAATATCCTTCTGATTCTTTCTTTTCCTGTTTAAGTTTTGGCAGCAATTGCTGATCACTGTAATGAATGCAGGAAGAAATAAAAAACGTAAAATATTCAATAAGGTTTCTCCACAGCGGCAGAAAGGTGAAACTATGTTTTCCATGAAATGATGCCAAAGTCATGTACAGCAAAGCATTCTGTCACTAAGTTTTCTTGTCTTACAGGCACCTGATTTGCCAGGGTACCAGAACGGGCTCATGACTTTTCCTACTTCTATCACATATTCACACTGCGCCTGGATGCATTAACTGAAGCTACACTACAGAGCAGCCAAACTTCTGAAAAAACATTCTCCTTGGGAAGAAGTAAGGGGCAAGTATATGGTGAAAAAAAGGTCTGCTTGTTAATAAGAAGATAAATTCTAGGGAAATTGTATTTCCTTTTGTATATCACATAGTTCTGAAATAATATAAAATTTCTCTGATGCAATCTTCAGTTGTAAACTTTAAGGGATTGATAGAAGAATGATTTATTTTCTGTTTTCATAGATTTCATCATGTTTGGCTTTACAACTAAATTAATAAAGCAAGTTACATGTATAACCTAAACCCCCACATTTAAAAAAGTAATTGAAATGTAATCAGTTCGAGGATTCCATAATCTGTCCAAATATGATTACATTAAAAAAATGGGGTTTTTTTAATAACAATTTTAAGAAAGTGAAAGAGCAAGAATGGGAAACTAAAAAATGAGAATGTTTCCCAGTTGAAGATTCCTGACATACACAAGTACTTAGCTGAATTTCTAACTGCATAACACCAGGCACTTTAAGAAATTTTAAATTATCTATATTTTTTACTGTTTCTGGAAATACTAATGCTTTTCAGTAAAATTAAATCAGTTTATTTGCATTTTGTTTGATCATATGAAAATATAAAGCCTCGTTTCTGGCAGCTAATGTGTATCTCTGAGTGAAAGGTCTTTGTTTTCTTTTCTTTGCCCCATGATGACTAGCTTCTGACCAAAGAATTTGTCATCAGTTCTTTTTTGCAACTTACCCTTGAATGAATGCGTTATCTTATACCTTTCATCATGTAAAAAGCCAGTTTGTTCTGATTGCAAGACTTATTAAGAAACATTCAGTACAATCTGAAAATAATAAGTAACATTCTGTCACTGAAAATCTCTCTGTCACCTCCAACCAGGTTATCTTTGAAGATGGGATTTTAAAGTTGGCGCTTGACTATGCTTACTTTACTTCCAAAGTAGCTTCTAAAATGAAGAAAACAGATAATGGTCCTTTTACCTGTACAGAATGCAAGTAATTGTCTGATGGAGAACATTTCTTCCCATTTGAATTTTGTATGCTTTCCTTCAAATCTGAAATTTTTGCTGAGCAAAAACACTGAATGAGATGAGAAAAAGTGATTGGTATTTTCTCTAAATCAAACGATTTAATTAGATGATATTTTTCTATTTTTTAATTATGTACACAGCAACAAGCTAGAGATGAGTTTTCTTTCTACCTTTCTATTGATTTGTGGACAAGGGGATATAACCCAGAGTTAACGAAAGTATTAGCTGCAAATAAATGTACATAGTCAGGGTTCTAACTACTTCATTTTAGCATATTTTTTACATTTTCAAATATTCCTAATGTGGTTTCATTAGTGCCTTGAAAATATTCAAGCCGGAGTGAACTGTTTGCCTTTCAGTTGTGTAGGAATGATTAATGATTGGAAACACCTTGAAAGTGCCATGGTTTGAGGCATCTGTAGTCACAGAGAAAAATATATGCTTTGCAACCAAGTCTTTCACTGTTTTCTCAGTCAAAAGAGGAGCTTTCGTGTTGTTGGCAGTACATGAAGCTTTTCTCCTACCACGATGTATCATTTCAGCTGTGAGTTAATCCTGGAAAACACGATTTAATTGGCTGTCACAGTTGGGTGATCTATTCGAATGACTACAGATAATAGTATGGTATGCCTTTGTTGCTTCTGCTGCAGCCTTCGCATTTTCTGCTTTTTCACAATTCCTCACAACAACAACAACATCAAGAGTCTTGTCCTTGAAAACATATGCAAGAATTTCTTGCATGATACTTTCCAGCTTCTTACTATTGCCTACCAGACAGTGCACGATCACCTCAAGACTCCATTTTCCTACACTGTAGAAAGCCTTTGTGCAACTATTGCTATCTTTTCTGACTGATTCAGAATTATTTCTGTAACTCTTCCAAAACGTTTTTTTTTTTTTTTTTTTTTCACTGTAGAGCCTATATCTTGATTGTTGATGGAGTGAGACTGTCTTGATTAAATTTATTACTGGAATTTGAATGAGGCTGGTACATGATCAACTAAAAATACCTAAACATTCTGAGTCCAGTTTAAATTATGACCATTCTGTGCCCTCTGCACCACTTGTATATCATGGCAACACACCACAAACTCTGTTTCCATAAGCTAAAAACTAGTCTAATAAACTGTGTAAGGGATAAAATTCCCTTCAGCTACCAAAAGGCTTGACATCACCAAGGTGGGCAGTCCTATTTCTAATTCTGAAACTGTTCTGGAAATAAGATTAAACTTCACTTTTACATTTCAGTCCAAACCATTCAGTATGAAGTGTGCTTAAAAAAATTAATAATGGTAGAACCCTTCACATGTAAACAGCAGCACAGAAATGTTAAGCATTGTGGTTTAAGACTGGGACATGGGACTTGGGACAGAGTTGTTCAGCGAGATGGGAGAGAAATGGGAGCAAAACCTCTGAAGGATGGGAGTGTCCCTCTGTCTGCACTCAGCCATAGACCACAGGTGAACACATCCAGAAATATTCTTTTTGTATGCCCTTGACATGCTCAGATTAAAAGTACAAAGAGAAGGCTTTGAGATGATAGTGTGTTTCTACAGGAAATGTCCCAAACATTAAAGTGACATCTGTGATGTCTGTTTCTTTAGTCTGCGATTTGGTGCACTTAAAGAACATTAAGAAAGGGTAATCTTTGCAGAGTTTGAAGTTCATTTTCGATAAAAGAATATTTTTTCCAGCCCAGGTCACTGCTGAAAGGAAAGTTTAATCAACAACTGAATTGCCAAAGATTACCCGGCAAAGGGCTGTCTGATTGATTCAACCACCCCTTTAGTTGTGTGACAAATGAGTGAAAGAAGAAATGCTCCCTGAAATACGGGATACGTGGTTCCCTCTTCCTGAAAGAGAACCTTCACACACCTGATATCAAAACACGAAGAGTAATTCTGGGGAGCACAGCCCACCTTTAGCTTCCCTGATTTGTCACATCTTACCCTGGATAAGCGGGCTAGAAGGAGGAGATAACTGTTCCCTGTTCAGGTGGAACATCTTCTGAATAGGCTTTGGATCATTTGAAGCAGTACAGGCCATGCTCAGGGCTAGTTTTGATCTGGATGGAAGTAAATACTCCCACAGCAATTGTTGCATGATGTGTGCTGTTTGTTCCCCAGACTGCATGGTGTGTAGATTACAAAAAGCCAGGAATTCTGGCAATCCCTGGAAGGCTTAAAATGTTACCTTAGCATTACTCCTTGACAGATACTGCTTGGTTTTGCACCATGTATGCAACTTGCATTCTAGTTTTAAAAACTGGTAAAAATTTCTCAGATATCCTATGGGAAGGAACTGAAAGTAGTGGAATGGTCTACTATTTTCCAGATAAATCATTTTGAATCCTACACACTCTCCTTTTGTGGAAATAATGCATAAAGAAATAAATGAAGTTTACTGAAGAAAACCTGGTAAAATAAACAGCGTATTTCATATACAGTGTATATTCAATACCCCTGTGGTATCATCAAGAACAACACAAGCCTGCTATGAGAACAATAATTCTCACACGTGTCTCCTGAAAGTTTGCCTTGCCTTCGGTACGGCTTGCGGGGAGCAGAGTAGTGCCATGAGGGCTGCCTGTAACTTTCCCCAAAGTGGTTCTGCCAGCGTGGAGCTTCATGTTTTCAGAGGCTGCTCAGCAGCCAGTTAGGGGCAATTTACTTCACACTACGTAACAACACTGGGTTTTGGGGCCTAAGGGATGGCATATCATGGCTCACATTCCCATTCTCTGCCAGACTCCTTTGTTTCCACTCTCCATGCTCCTGCTTCCCCTCCAGCTCCTACCCTTATGACTTAGATTACCTTAGACTAATAGTCTCAAAGAGGTAGATATGCTCAGGAAACACTTCCCCTCTTTTGAGCTTTTTTCGTTTCTTAATCTGAATTTATCTTTTGCAGTGGTATTGAGGCTGTACCTTCAAAAGACCCCCTAAATAAATATACAAAGCAAACCACAGAATGATTAGGTTTACAGTGGTAGTAAAATATATATCTTGGAGAACTTTCCATACTGTTTTATGCCTAGAAATACTTTGAAGAACTTGCTTGTTTGTGAGAATTTTCTTTGATATTTTCATAAAGTTACAAGTATGAAGGTTACATGGAGAAAATACAACAAAAGAGCAAAGTCAACATTGAAAATATCACTACAGACATAACGGTTGTTCAGGTTAACTTTTGCAAAATTTTTCAGCAGGCAGTCACAATTATCTACACAGCTGAATATTCTCAGTGAAAAAAAAAAAAGCTTTTCTCATCACCGCCTCAGCATGAGTCCCAGAGCAAGGAGGATGGAAGCTCACCTTCTTCATTATAGCGTTGCCGTCAGGCTGCTTTAGGAGACCGTTTCACTGATTTCTTGCTATTATACGGAATGAATGACAGCTAACCTTACACTAAAACCAAAAAATTTAATTATAATGTAGCATTTCCTTTCCCTGAGAAAACATTTATGTCTTACTGCATGCACTTTGGCTCCTTGGAGGGTAGCTCGAGTCCTTCTATATTCCAAAGAACTGCCTACACTCAGTTAAAGGAAAGGCTGGAGATGTTAATCTTGGCCCATTCCCCGAGATTCCTTCATGCCTCCTCCCCACTCAGCACTGGTGGATTATCTCTTCTGGTTCCATCAAACATTCCATAATTAGAAATACAGCATGAAAGAATGCAGCTCATTTAAAAAAAAAAAAAACAGCTGAAAACTATTCTCTTCCCATCCCTTTTGGTGGAAGACACTTCATTTTTGCTGCTTCCCATTTCTTTTGGGACTTTTCTGCTAATTTCTGATTTTTTTAGAGTATTACCAAAGACATTCCAATTGCTGTGATTGCGCCACAACTGCACTTCCACAGCCTCTTCTCTTGGTGTGTCAAGAGGGCTAGGGTTCATGTCCCGTTGCAGACAGGGCCTGATGAGAAGCTCTGTCTTTGATGGGCCATGGCTATACGCTCTTAATTTGGGCCACTTTAGAAAAAGGGATGTCCAGAGCATGCAAGGAAGTCATAGGGGAAGTAGAGGTGGGCGATACATGACCGCGGGCAGACTTTTGGCCACTGTTATCTGGTGGGCAATGAAACTCGAAATGCTAATCAGAATAGTGACTCCTAAGGAGATTGCTGCTGGAAGAAAAAATTTTGTTGGGATTGACAGCAAAAGTAGAGGGCCCACTCCGACCTGTAATTTAAGTCATTACTAAGACAGCAGACTGGTTGGGTTTTATTTGAGAGACACAGAGAGAGACAGAGAAATATTCCAAATGTATAACTCAATGTGGCAAGAAATCAAGGTTGTTAACTTATTCATCTAGTAAGACAAATGCACAAGGACAAGCTTAACTCCTGTGAAAATAGTAAAGATCTAAAAATGAAAAATCACTGAACAGAAGAAACAAAGGAAAAGAAAATTAAGTCTGTGAACTCAAGTTAATCACTGTGCTTCATACAATAAAGTACACTATAAAGGTCTCCCAAGAATACTTGATATCTGAAAAAAACAGAACAAATTATAAAGATACTTAGTAGTATTCACATATTAGAACAAAAGATGTATCAATCTTATAAGCATAGTTCTTCAGGCATTAGGTTATTCATAACAGAATCTAAACTTCCCTGTTCACGAAAATAAATGCACTCTTAGAGACTGTCCACAATAAGAATTTATGTGCACAATCTCTGTATTAAAGAGTTTGTTATAATGATGGAGAGAAGGCCTTTTGGCCAAAGAAGTGGAAGAACATTTTGAAACATCTTTTTTTGCCATTGGCAAGCTAGAAAAGCAGAAGTTAGCATGACGTTTTTATGTGTACTGTTGCTCAGCACAAGAACAGCTGTAAAGAAATGGGAGACAGGGCAGCAGTGAAAAAACAGACACCCATCTCAGGCTGAAGGGTCAGGTACAGTGAGGGTGTCATGCAGAATCATGAGCGAGAGGAAAGATAGTAAGGAATACTTTGTAAGAAGGCAGGTGGCAAAATCAGATAGGAAAGTCCTGTTCCAACTGTTTGCCTCCAGTGTCATTTTCAGGGTATCTCCTCAGGCTATGTTACACCTTAAGGACCTACATACCACTCTACTACAGTAGCTAGGTGTCCCAGAAAGTTGCTCCCTTATCCTGACAACACTCTGGTTAGGGAAAAAACAAGTTATAAACTTATTTTGCTTTTTCTGAAGCTGAAATATTGAGGGCATCCATGTCTTCTCCAAGCTTGTGTAGGAAAGCTACAGCTCACCAGGGATTTTAACCCCAGTCATTCAAACCCTCTTCCGTTTGAAACCATACCATATCAGCCACCCATCAGTGAATGTTTTCAAAGGTCAAAATAAATAAATCTACACAATTCTGCGTTTGTTGTGCTTTTCCTCAAAAGAAGGACTAACTCAGTGATTGCATCCCCACAGCTGAATAAAGGGAGACAGCAAGCATAGCTCGAGCACCGCACACCCAGCCATCCACCTTGCTTCATTGCAAGCTGACTTCCTTACGCTGTTCCTTCCAAGGTTAATCTTCCACAAAGGCAGCTAAAACTAAGAAATGTAGACACACACCAGTTGGTGTCACTCAGTCTTGGGGACAAATATTGGTCCCTTGACATCTTCGGTTTAGCAGAATAGACACACCCAGGTCACAATGTCTAAATTCATTACAACAAAAATAGGATCCAAAAGGAAAGTTTAAATGTTGACAGAAATCAAGTAAATAAATGAAGCAACAGTGAGCAAGGGAGTTATATCCTGTATCCATAGGATATATCCTGTATCCACAGGATGTGAATAGGTGTTACTGTCATTAAATAAAATGACACACTAAAAAGCCAGCTGTGCACAGAGCAGGAGAAAACACTCATTTGTAAAAGCCCTCATTTGCATTTGAGGGAAATGCAAATGTTTAACCACTCTAAAAATGAGAATGATACTGTTTTGCCACATAGGCACGCAGAGACACTCTGCAGTGAGAGTCTCAGCCATGCTCAAGCCTTTCTTGCTCTTGGCCTCCCAAGGAGCCAGGGTAGCCCTGCACCCATCTGCACTGCTGGCTCAGGCAAAACCAGACCCCTCTCTGCTTCTGCATTACTGGAAGTACACCTTGAGGGGAGGCTGAGACTCCACATTCAAAATATATAGCCCCTAAGACTGTGCTGGCTGCCTTCAGCAGGCTGAGACTAGCCTTCCCACTTTTCCAAGCTGAGGACACCCCGGTTCACAGCTTACCTCTTCAGAGGAAAATACAGAGGGCAAATGTCTTCAGGCTTCATCTAGGCTTCGTAACACAAGTCCAGAGACACTTCAAAAAGGTAAACATCTGAAGGCCTGTGCTTGACTCAGTTTCTTCACCTCTTGGGCATTTTTTTGTTTTATTTTAGTCTGGATTTGTGGGTGGCTCCAAGGTAATCCCTGGGCTCCGCTCATCCAGGTCACACTTCCTACCAAACCTTCTTGTGCTAGGTGGTTTGACACTCAAAATAGCTCTGTCTCCTTTTAAGACTCTACTTCTCAAGCCAAACTTGGTCAAATTCCAGCTGCCCCTAGATTTCAGTCCATTCTTTTTTGATATGAGACTCATATTAAATCACCTATTGACACTGGTAATTCTTCATTGTCCCTAGTCTGGGGGAAAAGTGACACCAGATGAAACGGCAGATGGCTGACTGCCATTCGCTGGACCGTTCAATGATAGCAATTTCAGGAGTCCAGGATGTTCCTGTCAGGTTTGTATGAGCACATTCCTCTTACACTCACAAAATCCATCACTCACCAGTTAAGGAAATTCAAAGGAGCCTACCAGAAATTTTCAATACCTGATATCATTAGGAAAAAAAAAAATGAAAGAACCTAAACAAAAAACTTTTAAGATCAATCTTGCAAAGCTTATTAGGAAAAATGAAATATAGTCATGTAATGATGTGTAAGATACACTCACTCCGTAGCACAGTTTAAACTCACTCCCTAACTCTGCATCTGTTCTAGCACTGCAACATTAATAACTGATATTGAAGTGTAATTTTTACACTATACTAGAGAGAATAAAAAATAATTCTGCTACTACTTGTGAACTAGTTATCCTGTCATCAATCAAAAGAGATAAATCACAGAATCACAGAATCACAGAATAGTAGGGGTTGGAAGGGACCTCTGTGGGTCATCTAGTCCAACCCCCCCGCCGAAGCAGGGTCACCTACAGCAGGCTGCACAGGACCGCGTCCAGGCGGGTCTTGAATATCTCCAGAGAAGGAGACTCCACAACCTCCCTGGGCAGCCTGTTCCAGTGCTCCGTCACCCTCAGAGAGAAGAAGTTCCTCCTCATGTTCAGACGGAACTTCCTGTGCCTCAGTTTGTGCCCATTACCCCTTGTCCTGTCACTGGGCACCACTGAAAAGAGCTTGGCCCCATCCTCCTGACACCCACCCTTCAGATATTTGTAGGCATTTATAAGGTCCCCTCGCAGCCTTCTCTTCTTCAGGCTGAACAAGCCCAGTTCCCTCAGCCTCTCCTCGTAGTGGAGATGCTCCAGTCCCCTCACCATCCTTGTAGCCCTAAAAAATGAATGCATCTTGTGTGGGGAAAATACTTCATCTCCAGTGCACTTTCACTTTGTAACTAGGCATGAAATAGGTAATACATGCAGATGATTACATAGGCATTTCTGGTACGCTGTGCCTAAATCCCTCAACACCAGGCAGGTAATTAGAGGTAAGGACAGCCGCATCTCCAACCCAAGTGAGGAAGGCACTCCCTCTGTTGCCATGGTAACACTCCCACCTCTGCTCCCCCCCCACTGGTCCCCTCCCCGTTGCTGTGGCAACCACATGACATCAGTCCCTCTTCTCCCACCCCTGCATCATCCCGCCCCACTTGGACACCCACCCATCCTTTGGGTCAGGACACGCACTGCCACCGGCACCACGCAGCTGGAAGTTTAATGCAGGGAGGTGTAGGGAAAGCACCGGTTTCTCTCAGACCACAGAGGCTGTGGAGGTGCTGTTTGTTTTGTTTGGATGCACTTATGCAGGGATATGCTATAGGGAAAAGTCATGGGGTCAATATAACACTTGTATGTGGCTTTCTATGGTATACAGACTCAGGCTGATTCTTTGCCCAGCAGTGAATGTCACCAGTAATTAACTCTAGAGCAGTCTTTTTTACCAGTATTTTTTTCCTTGAATTATTTAATGACAGAAGAGAAACAATAGTATTGACCCAGCCACATTTCTGTACCTCAATGTATTTTGGCTCCTTCAGTCTGCACTTCTTTCATTTCTGAATACAGTTCTTAAACTGATAGAGGTTTTATTTTTATTTCTATTTTATTTTTCTTTTTCCCAACTTCAGTAAAAGGAAGATGAAATCAATGTTTTTCTCATAACCTTACAGTATTTCTTTCTAAATCCTGCTAAAAGTTTTCTAGCCTTGAACAATTTCCACTGCAAAGAATATAAAATTTTTAAGCTTTGCAGCATGACTGTTCTGAACTTTTCTTAACCACCGTGCACTTTCCCAGATTATTAAAGCTCCTTCCACCAGAACAGCACAAATCTTTCCTGGTCTATCCCATTGATGAACTATAAGTAGCAAACAATGGGAAATCCAGCAAAGAGACATGTGGAAATCCAAGGGATAATATTGGTTTCCATTTTTACCTGATACCAATACACATTCACGCTGTTTTCTTAGCCTGAGCATCTCCAAACTTGGTGCTGTTTTAGCAGAAGAGAAAAACTCAGATCTAATTCAACAACTTACGCCAATACAGGAAAAAAAGAGTTCTCTTTTCTATGGCATTTTTCTATTTCACTGTCATTTTCTAAAACATATTTCATAATGCCCAGCTGTGAAGTTTTGCTTTAAAAGTGTTTAATGAAACAATTCATAATATACATTTCAATTGCCTATGAAAGGGAAAAGTTATTATAGCAGTTTCAATACCAAAAACTAGTCTATTGTGAACAACATGAAAGAAGTGGACATGCTTATTGCTAATGGAACCCTGTGTGAATCCTTACTTTTTAATTTCCTAGCATAACAGTAAGAATGAAAACAAAGGACCCAAAGTGCAAATTGTTCTAAGTAGATTCTTGCCATTCTCAAAATGTGGAATGAAAGCCATGAGAAAGATGGTTGAAATTGTTCTGGAGGCAATAATTGCATGAAAAATGAACTAAGGACTGTAAGACTTATTGAAAGCAGCTATTGAACAACAGAATTTTTAATTGTGCATTTTTTAAAAAGCAACCACCAGTCCTAGCTGACAAATACATACATATAAGTCAGCTGCCATTAGAATGAACGAAGCTTGAGGAGCAATCCTAATGCATTTTATCTCTTTCTCTAAACGCACAAAGAAGAACGCTCATCGAAGTTTCAAAATGGCCACCTGCTGCAACATTTACTCATTTCAATTTAGTGACCTTCATAATAAAAGTGGCATTACCAGTTTGGGAGAAATGAGTGATCAAACATTGAACCAAATAATTTTCTCATCTGAACCTTCATTTGAGGTTCTTTTCATCTTGTTCTTATTACAACACACAGATTTAGGAGTGCTTCAGAGAAGAATGAGACTGAGCAATCACAACAGCAAACATGGGAAATGTTCTACCTGATTTTATGTTCTTTGATAATAAGCCAACACTAATTACTCTGCAAGGGAGAAAAAAACTTTGAAGTTCTACAAATTAAAAAAAAAGGCTCCCAGGGGACAAACTCTGGACAGTTGCCAGTGCTGTACTAGTGAAAGCATCTAAAATTAAAGAAAACTGATCATGATGGTGTTTTAAAGAACGAAGACTAAATGTACAACTGATGGCTTTTTCCAAAGCATAACAATATTTATATAGGTGAGGGTCAGCAAAGGCAGGTGGATATTCCTCAAAACATTTATGTACCCAAATCATACTTTTATCAGCTCCAAGAAGCTAAAGTTCAGGAGAACAACTCAGGAAAGCTCTGACCAAATTTGCTGAGGTGCTTCAGACAGCTTAAATGCCTAAAGATATGCTATGGATCAAACTCAACAGAGTCCTTCTTAGCTGAGATGACAGCTGAGTCACCTCAGGAGAGAGCCTGAGGGGTCTAATGAGACAGGTGATAGCCAAAGGGGTTTCAACCCTAAGCTCCCACATCCCAGAACGAAATATGGTTGGATACAGGCTGAGGGAGAAGAATGTTCTGAATGGCAGCACATTTCACTCTTTCTGCTGAAGGTCTGTCATTGTGTCATCAGAAGGACTAGTTTCACAGAGTCAGGAGAAAAAGAAAAAAAGTTGCTTTGACTGTAATCTACTAATTGCACAGTTAGCAGAAGAGTGGGAGATGAGCAAGAGTTTAAGCACTTCACTTTAAACAGTTACTTGACAAAAAACAAAAAAATAACGTGTTAAAGGTTTGTCCTTCTATCTTAGTTCTCCAGCCCTGTCTAAGAAAACATTTTCTGGCCCTGACTTCCAGTTTCACAGAGGTATTTAGGGCTATGCAAAAGTTGGTGCTTCAAAGCATGCTCTCATCCATCAAATGCACTTTTTGGTAATTTAGGTACCCCAGAACTCAGAATAGTGCCCATTACAAATACTGAAATGGGAAAGAACCTGTGAACTTTCCCAGTGTTTGGGTGGGCTGGGAAGCAGTAAAGTGTATGGATTACTTTTGCAGAGACACGTGATGAATGCTTAAGCCTGGGATGAATGCCACAGCTCTTAAGACCTCTCCTTTCAGTTTGACAGGCATTGCAATAGATCAGGAAATGTAGCAGAAAAAGGGCACATTTACACTACACCTTGAAAATTTCCGTAATATTTTAGAAACCAATTATTTCTCATAATAAAGACTGAAATAAAAAGGCCATTCAAGCCAGTTGAGTAAAACTTTACATTTGGTACAGTTCAGTCATATTTTTACAGAGAAAACTAAAGAAATTAGAAATAAGGGCACAAAGCTGATGTGACATTAAAATACATTAACATGGGTGAGGATTCTGAAGTAGATCAAAAGATAATGTAATCAAATGGCAAATGGCCTAAACTGATCAAGATGAACAGCAAGCAAATGGAAGTAAATGATCAAAGTGTAACACCTGCTGCCAAAGACGACATCTATGTTAGTATATTAATAACCTGAAGCATCATCTCCATTCCTACCAAGGACCCATATATTAAATCTATTAATCACAAGCAAGCCCTTACTCCTGCCAAAAATATTTTCATATACGCACTCAAGTGACTCCACACATTGATGGATAAGGAAGGCTTGTAATGAACATTAGGAACTGCATGGACAACTCGGCGTGAGATTGGTCTAAATTATACACCCAGACTTGGAATGCTAAAAGCCCCAAATCTGGGAGTTAAACAAGGTTCAATTTAGATACATTTATTAGGAAATAAAGTTCTATCATGTGATTAAGAGTTTCTACGTCAAAATCATGTTAGTATATTGCAGGTGAAGTTCTTAATTTCACTAGACATTAGGGGATCTGACTTGTCCTATAATAGAAATCTATTTTCAGTACATATACCAAAAGCAGTATCAATGTCAAGTAAAAGACTCATAATTATTGTTTTTATTTCAGTCAAAAAAGTACAGCCATTTCTGAGTATGAAGTTATGATAGTAACATCATCTTATTTAAACTTATTAAAAATGTTCTTGCAAACTCTTGAGAGAAGTTCTTGTGACTTGCATCAAGAGCAAAAAAGTCGCAAGAAGGATAGCTTTGTGTTAGAAAGCTTGTCTTTATCAATATTGAAAATCTGCTAAAACCATGACCAAAAGAAAACCAACCAACCAAACAATAAACCCAAATCACAATCTGTATATTCCTCGTAGACTTTTTCTAGATCCATGCAGCTAAATTTCCCAAAGGATCTGTCCAAAATAGACAAGTTACTCTGCTGGCAGTAAACAGGACTTTCTTTGTAGCTGCTGCTCTGAAATGCTGAGGCCTTAGCTACAGAGCTAAAAGCAAATATCCTGTCTTTTCTAGTCTGTGCATTCTTTTATTTCCATGCACTGTAGGTGGAGGACAGTTCTTTCAGATTACACCTTAGAAGAACCTGGCAAACTTCACTGCAGCAATCCCAACCAGGTGAAAGAGAAAACATATATATCCAAAATATATGTATGCTGCTGTGTTGTTCCAGGTAAATACTGACTTTTACAGCAATAAACTGATAAATCTGATAAATCAAACTGAGTAAAATATTGACCAATAAGCACATGGTTTTGAGAAATGCTACAAAATGAAGGATAAAGATAGAACAGGAAGAGGTTTCTGAAAAAATTGGTAGCAATGCAGAGACCCAAATTTCTATCAGAAAATGTACAAATAAACCCTTCAGGTTTTACCAAAACAGCAACATTAACTGAAGACACCTACAAAGTATTCTTTCTTCTGCAAAACCGATAGAGACTTCATGTTTTATCAAAGTAAGCTGAATCAATGGTCCCATTATGCATCAAAACCCCACATTCACTCATATTTTCTTCCTTTTTTTTCTACCAGCATAAGCTAAACATTATTTTTGTTTTTCATACAGATATTCATAAAGCACATTGTACAGAATTAAGATACCTGTTGATAATTTTCCAATATATGTTCAACTTAGAAATCCAAGTTGAATTCTGAATTCTTCTGCTAAGTTCCTGTTTTTATCAGCATATTTCATTGTTCTATAAATTAAGTGGATATATCAATGTTCTGTTTCTGGACTACTGTAGAAATATGCTATATACTTTCTGAAGCTGTTTAAAATTTGTGATCCTCAGGTTCTCAAACAGTGGTGATATTCTTTTGTCTTCTGCATACTGTGCAATTTTCTTTCTTCTATCTGGTTTTAAACATTTTGTAGGTCACGATAACCTAAGTAGGAACTGGTAACATTACAAAATTTATCTCAAGACTGCACTCCTGGCTGGGCTATCACTAGAGATCTGCCTTTTTAATTTTTCAGTTGAAGATAAAACAGTTAGTATGTCATCTTAAACTAGCACAGGATCCGAAGTTGTAGATTTGATGGTTGCACCTCTGTGCTAGAATCAAGCTCTGGTTCAAGCAAAATTAAGTGTGCTGTTTTAGAGGTCTGTCTATGAAGAAGGTCTGCACACCTTCAAACCCCACCAAAACTTGTGGGAGTACAGTGTCCTTAGATCCCCTCAAAGTCTGCAAAAACTCAGCCCTTGAATTGATTATGAATTGATGTAGACAGGTGTTCAGTACCTGCTGTGGGGAGAGTAAATCAGCAGAGACTGCCAGGCCAAGACCACACTCTGAACAACACTGCCTCTACGTCATGCTAATCGATTCCCTCTCAAATGCTATCATACAAAAGGGGTGTCAATCTCAAACTATTTATTTTCCTTAAGATTGTCTACCTAATCAGTAATATATATTTGAAACAGCTCATATGTAGTATGACTCTGGAAAAAAAACCAAACAAAATCAATACATCTCGGGTGTAACAACATCCTGCATATGCTCAGTGTGACCCTTTGCTCTGGGACAGATAGGTGATACAACCATATTAACTTAGCGAAATGTTTAAAGTGACAGAACACTATTATTTATCTTCTATATGTTGCTAAAAAAGATTTAAAATAACTGAGATGGCAGCTTGGTACAAAATGAGAAAGACAGCCTAACAGTCTTGGTTTTCTACATGTACCATAGGTATTTTTGATGCAACAAGTAAAATAATTTTGAAGTACTACATAATGATTTCTGACATTAAGATCTGTATATCAATCAGCACATTTGGAAAAAAAGAATCGTTATGGTGGCCATTAAATAACTATTTAAAGTACAAAATGCACATCTCTGAATCAAACACAACTTTTTTTCATTACCAAAGACTTAGTTTCATATTTAATCACCTTGTGAAAAATTTGCCACTTTCTTTAAGCAGTGCCTACATCTGTATTTGCAAAGGCAGTGTTATCTCTGAAGCAGTTAGTGTCCGATACATTTTCTTGACGTCACTTGTTAGGTTTACTCCAAACATTCACTTCAGAGCCCCAAATTAGAACTACTGTGTTACAAAAGTGCCAGCTTGGACAAAAATTTTGTTATCAGACTGATCAATTATATAAAAGGCCTGCTTATCCTGCAAAAGGCAGTCTCCAGAATGCCCTTCCAAACTATCAGCTATGGGTCCTCTGGGGATTGAAAAAAGGGCAGAGCTTTTATAACAGACCTCTCTAGAATGATTTGGGAAAACATTATAACAAACTCCCTTCAAACCATAATTCTCACAATGGATATGAGTGACCCAGTGGAAATTAGTTCTCCTTTTTCATTTAGGAGCCCTTGAAATATTACTCTGCACACGATTACTTTTTCAACAGCAGTGCTACGCTTGTAAAGTCTGTGGCTGAAGAGCACCTCACTGAATAGAATGCCTGAGCATTAGTTGCCAACTGTGCACAGCAGATGAAAGATGAGAACAAGGATGAACATGACAAGGTAACTAACAGCACCATATCATTACTTTTTTTTATCTAACAAATTAACAAAAATACCATCCAGAGGCATTAGTGTATGTCCTGGTTCATTGCTGCCCTGCTCTAAATGGTGACAGATTAAAAACATTTTTGTGACCAAAACTCCAATATTTGACCTTTTTTCACATACAAAAATGTCTTTGTTTATAGCATCACAAACTCTTCTCATATGTTCAAGAACAAAGGTCTCCTTGTTCTTGTTTCCCCTATTGCACTTTCAAGACCAGATTCTACTTGTTTAAATATGAGACAGATCAACAGTATCACAGTATCATCAGTTAAACATTTCCATGTGTACTGGCTACCCAACTGCATACTTAGGTTGCAGTCATATTATACAAATTTGTCTTTTCTCCAATATTCTACCAGAAGACTTTTTTGGTTAAAAAAAAATAAGTATCAGGTTTTGCCTTAACAAGGAAGCATTGCTTGGGTGAAAATTCTTAATACGCATATCCTGACCAGAGTGGTAAAACTCTCACAGAAGATTTGTAAACAGTTCTGTGTATAAAGATGGATAAATTCTGCTGATATGATGGGAATAGTAAAACTACTGAAACTACTCACACCATAGAGCTAATCGATATTTTGTATTGGCTGGAAACAGCATGAAAGTCACAAGAAGTGATGTTGAACTACTTACTATCACATTGAAATTGTAGGACAGAATGATTACTGCGGTTGCAATTTGAATGCTGTCATTTCCTCACACAAGTGCTTTACTAAGCCCATGTTTATATCTTCTTAATATAATTCTAGAATAAGACACAGTTTTTTTTATGCAGACATATTTTTCTCCATCAGCTTCCTGGAAAACGTTCGAGTGTAAACCTGTGATCAGTGTTTTCAGGCCTTGCTGCCTGTGTGTAGGTCCTATAGCAATAGTTACAGACCATGCAATCTTGCTTTTCAGAGTTGTGAGGCATCAATTCATCACATGAGAAGCAATGGCTGATAACTGATAGAAAAGCGATGCATGGTTTTGAAGACTGGACTATGAATCTGGCTGCATAAACATGATGTCCTGTGCCAAAATTTGGACACCCAACTTTACACCTTTTCATCTGTTTTACAGTGAATTAACATATGGAGTCATTTTGCTTTATATATGAAGCATGAATTTCAGGGAGTTTCTTCAGTGTCTTTACTCCATTTGGAATATGGGCATGAAGAGAATCTAGAAAGCATCCAGACATTTTACTATTTGGGCTATAGCTCTCAGCTGAGCTAACAAATTGCACAGAACTCTATACATTTTAGAGGTGGTAAGTGTATTACACGAAATAGGTCAGATAATAAAACACTGAACATTGCTAGGGAGAACCCTGCTGAGGAAAATAAAACCAAACCATAAACCAGCAGCTCCCATGCTCTCCAAGGAACAGCAACACTGCAGGGAAAGCAGGGGAATCAACGGAGCTCTGAGACAGCCCAGAAGCAGAAGTCCTGCTCACTGGGGTAGATGTCCATGACTCTCACTCATGATTGGGAACAGCTGAATTCACAGTAGGAGCATTTACTGCAAGAGGAAGCACATGTAAGCTTCCTTGGCTGCAGGACAACATCAGTGAGAAAAGTACTTGAAGAATATCATACTCGTGTTACTCAAACTGTTGGCTGCAGAACAGAATGGCCCTCATGAAGAAATCTGTGTCTGCAAACCTGTGACAAGTCCCCACTGTAAGTTCCTCTAAACAAAAAAAGCATCAGCCAGAGAGGTCAGTTGTATTAGAGTCTAATCCAACAATTTTCCAGGCACACAGTGGATCCCAAGAAAAAGGAGGAAACATGTTACATTAAGTCTTACCCTGGAGTGTAATACCAAGTTTCCAGGTCTGAGCTGCTCAGGCTTTGTGCCACACTTTGAAGACGGCCAACATCTTCTCGGAGAATTATCTTGTCAATACAAGTGCTCCCTTTAATGTTCCTTCATTATGTTTCTTTCTTGTTATTGATCTCTGATTAGCTTAAGACCAGGATTTATCTAATTCTGAGTTATGATGGAAACAATATATTTTCATGTACAAGTCATCACTTCATGGAGTTTGTTAACAGAAAAGGGCTCCTCTCCATGTGATAGTTTCATGGTGACTTCCATCTTGGAACTTTTGATTTCCATGAAAGAAGCACATTGAATTAGGAAATTAAATCCAGAGTAGCCTCAGCTATTTAATTCAGAATTATATTTAGTATGTGTGTATGTCAGTGCTTCTGCTATCAAATATCACTGCACAGCTAGCCAGGGTTGGCTAAAAATAATACTAATATAATTCAAAGCTCTAAGGTATTAAACACTGTATTCATCATGAATCAGTATGAAAAAATAAAAACATCATCATCATTCACAGAATGTAATATTTTTTTAACGTTCTAGAAATAAGCTTATCCATAAACATCTTTTTGTGATACACTAAAAATCTGTCAAGAACACTGAAAACCTCAGTAATACTTTGTAAAAATTCCTTTTAAATATAAGTTATATTCCCTCATACAACCTTGATTTAGTTGAATCAGCATTTTCCAGTAGAAGCCATTTCTATGAGAAAATTTTCTCCCTGGTCTTAGGAAGCAACATCATTAACTTATTTGTTCGGTAAATGAAAAGAAAACTTACAAGGTCAAAACTTACACTTGTAGCGAAAGTGGGAACTAGATAAGATTGACATCTTCCATATAATAGAACAAATTATCACCCATTTGTCCATATGGCCTGCTGCAATCACTACCTTACAGGCTTGGCTGTACAGGTGACACCAACACTTCATAGCAGACAATGCCTCTACACCATCTGGCTACAGTCTTGCAGACAGAACCAAACACATAAAACTGTTCTTTAGGTTATAGAAGCATCATAACATGACGCAGAATGTAAATATTAGTAACTAATGAGTAATGAGAATTTAGTTATCATTTCCACTAGATTAACCAACACTGTTAAGTTATTAAACTGAAAAGATCTGGGCTTGGTCCTCTTTAGTCAACTCTTTCAACTTACCTCCTCAGATCTGCTGCTTCTCATGCCAACTCAGATATTTGTGTAACTGCAGAGCAAGCCAAATCAACTTTTTAACTAGGCAGAACACTACTTTCTGCTATGCTGGCAAATAAATGAAGGGTATCCGGTTAGTTCAGATTGTTTAACAGAGAAGCAGTTGCTGCTTCTGCATGGTAATGTACCTGCAAAAAGGAGTAATGCATATCTCATTCACTCTAGGCCACCGCATATTGACTGTCTCAGATGTCGTGTGTGAATCATGCCGGGTCTGAACACAGGAGCTAGTGGGAAGGCACAGCATTGGTGACAGATCCAGCTCAGGTGGCTGAAGCTGACGCCTCTGCACCTTCATTGCTTCATCTTCCCTAAAGAAGATGCCCTAAAGTCAGCTCCGAAAGGTCTGTACTCACATCTTCTCAACATAGTAGTGAATCTCTCTGTATATATATATATATACACACACACACACATATGTACTGGTCTTTCTCCATCATTAAAGTAGCATTCACTGTTTATTCATGCTGTGGTCATGCACTGTTGCCTCTCACAGTAGGCATCTGGAGCTCAAAGACAAATTGACACCGAGTTCACTGTATGTGTCTGTCTAATTCTAACCATCATTTACTTACAGTGGCTTCTGCAAGGTGCTCAGTTATTAAAAATTGAAACCTAACCGTATCATTGGTGCTTTAAAGCATATCATGCTGACATATCAGGTACACAATGCGGTAATACATAGTTGCATTTATTACTATAACCAGAAAAAGTCATCAAGAATGGAAAAAACTAACTATATTTAAAAATGATAAAAGCTACACATTTGCCCATGCTCTCTGAACAAATTTGAATAAGCTGTGGCTTATAACCAATTTAGAATAATTTAGCATCCAGATAGTCTGACTGGAACAATAAAAATCCCATTTGTTTAGATTTATTTTAACAGCAAGATAATCATAGGCTAATCACATATGCATCTTTTTCCCTACTGCATAATATATGTTTTCATTTAGGCAAAATTATAAGAATTTTAAGTTCACTAGCGTTAGAAGAATAGAAAGGTAAAACCAATTATTTTAATGACTAAAAAAGCCTTTGGGTCATTGATAATTCGGATCTCTAACAGAGAAAAGGGAACAATATTATACCATGGATTACAATATTCAAGACAAGAAAAAAGTTTGGTTTATTTTTATCCTGCTGACTTCTCTCAGCGCCACTATCATGCTAGGCTCCAGTGTAGGCTTTAAAGTTCAACACTTCAGAAAAAAAGGCAAGCATAAGTAAGCTGGCAAAGCTCACAAGAAGCAACCTGAGCAGCCAAACTGAAATTGTCTTAGCTGTCTTCAGATTAAATTTTGGATTAATAGACATTCTTTATTAAATTAATAAATACTTATCCAAGACTTAGGTCTGAATGGAAGTGGTTACATTTGATGCTAATCTGAAGGATTAAGAGGATTGATTTTATGTGCATTTTCTTCTACTTCTTAGGTTGCTTTCCATTATCTCCAAGTGGCTCCCTCAGCAAATATTACGAGTCATATGGTGATGGAGTAGATTCAGTTATTGTGGACGGCACCCAGTCGACACTGCTGAATGACAGCAGGCAGGAAAGGGCAACCCTGGGGACTGGCACTTGGCTAGCAGGTGTCGGAGTCAGAGTAGGCGACTCTGCTCACCTTTAACAAAATGTGGGGAAGCTTCATCCTATAGGGAAGACTCCCACAGCAGCTTCACTGGAAGTAAAACAATGCTTTCCAAACAGCAGCACGCGGGCAAGGCATTTACTCAGAGTGAGTGATTTTTTTTTACAGTTTTGAATCAGGAGTTCTGTTCCTCAGTACAGCCCTGCAAACCTGTCTGCAGCGCCGTCAGTGAGAAGGCATGTACAGACTCAGTAAGGCCCCGGCTTTTCCCGGGCACAGCTGCCAGCACCGGCTCCTCCAGAGAGACTGTGGGCCCAGGAGCAGGGTCCGAGCAGCAGCCAGGAGGAAGCATCACTGCCGGCTCCTCACCAGAGCAGCGCAAGTGCCCGCAGGCTCCCGCCGCAGGGGACAAGGGCACGCTCGCATGGACAACACACATCCCACAACCGGTTACACCTCAAAGGACTCTTTGTGCTGAACAGCTGGTGGCATGTCAGAAGTTTTCAGCAGAGGGCATATTTTACCGTGGAGGCTTTCACCACTCCTGATTTTCCAGGAGCAGAACAACTCAATCATTTCTCCCCCTCAGCTCTCGTGGGTAACCTACATTATCCATAACTATTTCTTGACTTGCATGTTTGCAAAACATACAACAGAAACCATGGACAGTAATGAATCCCGATATGCAAGAGGACATTAAAACAGTGTTTTGGTTTGGCCTGCATAAATGCCAGGTGCCCACCAAAACCACTCTATCACTCCCCGTCCTCAGCTGGACAGGGAAGAGGAAATATGATGAAAGGCTCCAGGGTCGAGACAAGGACAGGGAGAGAGCACTCACCAATTACTGTCACGGACAAAACAGGCTGAACTTGGGGAGAAAAGGGAAGTTTAATTCATTACCAATCAGAGTAGGATAGTGAGAAATAAAATTAGATCTTAAATCACCTTCCCCTCACCCCTCCCTTCTTCCTGGGCTTAACTTCACTCCCGTTTCTCTCCCTCCTCCCCCCGGGCGGCGCAGGGGGACAGGGAATGGGGGTTGCGGCCAGTTCATCACACGTTGTCTCTGCCGCTCCTTCCTCCTCAGGGGGAGGACTCCTCACACTCTGCCCCTGCTCCAGTATGAAGTCCCTCTCACAGGAGACAGTTCTCCACAAACTTCTCCAATGTGGGTCCTTCCCACAGGCTGCAGCTCTTCACGAACTGCCCCAACGTGGGTCCCTTCCACAGGGTGCAGTCCTTCAGAAACAGGCTGCTCCAGCGTTGGTCCCCCACGGGGTCACAAGCCCTGCCAGCAAACCTGCTCCAGCGTGGGCTTCTCTCTCCATGGGTCTGCAGGTCCTGGCAGGAGCCTGCTCCAGCGTGGGGCTCCCCACAGGGTCACAGCTTCCTTCAGGCATCCACCTGCTCCGGAATGGGGTCCCTTCCACGGGCTACAGGTGGATATCTGCTCCACCTTGGACCTCCATGGGCTGCAGGGGTACAATCTGCCTCACCATGGTCTTCATCACAGGCTGCAAGGGAAGGCTCTCTGCTCCGACATTTCGAGCACCTCCTCCCCCCCCTCCTTCTTCACTGACCTTGGTGTCTGCAGAGTTGTTTCTCTCACATCGTCTCACTCCTCTCTCTTCACTGCCATTCCACCCCAGAGTTTTTTTCTTCCTCTTAAATATGTTATCCCAGAGGCGCTCCCACCATCGCTGATTGGCTTGGCCTTCACCACCAGTGAGTCCGTCTCAGAGCCGGCTGGCACTGGCTTTATGGGACATGGGGGAAGCTTCTCGCAGCTTCTCACAGAAGCCAGCCCTATAGCCCCCCGCTACTAAAACCTTGCCACGCAAACCCATAACAAACAGATACAAGTAACACACACACATAAAACAGAAAAGTATCATTATTTTTAATTAAACTTTGTGGGAAATGCATGAAATACTCCTCTAACAATATCTTGTAGCTCTGAGTGTAAAATCAGTTAAGCAGCTAAATAAGCACGCTGCTGGAATGGCTGCCTCATGACAGACAAACTTGCTTGTGAAAACAATCCTGGGAAGCAGCCGATAATTTTTTTCAGTGCTACTATTCATCAGTATCTGAAGCATAATCAGCTGCGACTGTCTGAGGAACCTGCCTGCATGCAATTTAGGAATTCTGGTTAATTATGTAAAATTGCTCAATATTTAATGCCTCAGCTTGTAATGAATCAGCCGTGAACTAGCTGAGTCCTTTGTAATTTACTGCCCACTCTGTCTGGAAGATAAGCCCATAGATGATGAAAGACAGAAGTTAACTGAAATATTTAGGTTTGGATGAACTTTACAGTCAGATCAAAAAAAGAAATAAAGACCACTTTGGTCCTTATGAGGAAATAGGAATGGGCGTAGGAAACACTTGAAAAATTCCCACAGAGGAAAACAGGGTGTACATTACAGAGCAGGGTCTGACAGAAACAAAAGGAATTTGGGGGCAAGGAAGTAAGAAAAGGGACATGCTTTCATAGCTGGCTTGGCTGTGGGAGCCGTTGAGCAAAGAGAAACCGACTGTACAGAGGAGGAATAAAGGGGTGATGCCTGGCAGGAGATGCCAGTTGCAGAAGGGGACACTGCCATGGTAGGAGTGGGTGGAGAGCTCTGGATTTGTACCTGCAGCTGTGAAGGTGGTTTCATGTGATCAGAAGGGAGCTGTGCCGCTCCCCATCTGCCTTGGAGTCAGGTTCAGCTTCCTAGTGTCTGTGCTGAGAAGAAATGCCAGAGACTCCAGGCAAAACTAGAAAGCTCAGCTGAACCTAGACCAAGGAATAATTAAGGAATGGGGAGATGCAGCACCTGTGCACTCAAACACAAAAGCACGATGAGCATCATGGACGTCGAGTGGAGTTATGAGGTTGGGGAGGATGGCCTTTGCCATCCCTCACTCCTCATTATCAGGAGCAAACAAACATTCAGTTACTAAACCAGAAGAATTTAATGTTCCTTGTAATTTAATTTCTCATTCGTCAAGGTCATTAACAGTTTTCTGCAAGATAGAAAACTCTGATAAAGCTCCATTTCTGCACTGTACTATCAAATTATTTTTGATTGCATGAAGATGATTTTGAGAATACTGTCACTATAGAAACTAGTGCTAAAGGAAGTCCTTTTGCTCTATTTTCCCACTAGAGAAAGCAAAGAAAACACTCTATTAGCTGGTAGAAATGGATGTAGTTACACTTAAATATTTTCCTCCTGGTCCTCTTTAACCACTTCTGTATTTGACAATATTGCCTTTGAAAAAGCTTTCATTATCTTCATTTAAGACTGGGGTTTTCTCTCTTCCCCCCTGCAGGTTGTTCTGCTTGTATGAGTGCGTGTGACCATGCTCGCATGTGTCACAAGTAACAGACACCACAAACAAAAACCAACATAAAATCGTTTTAGATTGAAGCTGATGTTGTCTGAACACATTGTTAAACAACATGAACTTTTGGACATGGGAAATCCCAAGATAATTTTCTTTCCACAGAGCTTAAGTTTGTCTTCATGCATAATACACAATGCAGTCAAGATGAGTAATAGCTTAGGAGCAGAATAAAACTGAGGAAGTCACATCTTAAATTATGATATTACTACGCATAGTACGGTAATTCCTAGATGCTCCAACTCTTTTACCCCCATATTGTGCCCCCAGTTGCTCTACAGTCTATACCTATACATTGTAAATATGTTTCTGGCTTCTAAAAATTTTTTATTTCTGCGTACAAGGTCTTTGGAACAATTCTGCAGTTTCAGTACCTCATACTACATAAAATGTGAGCACAGCCACTGTTTTGCCTTGCTGCCCCTCTTGTGAGTAAAGCCTGCCTGTTTTGTGAAGAAGGTGCTTTGAACCATTTCCAGGCAGATGTGAGCACCTTGTTGGCTGCTCCTGATGCTGCAGCTCTCTCAGACCAAACGTAGAGGATGGTCAGGAGGAAGGTGTGAGAGCAGGCGGGGGGGTCAGGAGAGCCTGCACCTCGGCTGGCACGCCGCCTGGGTGGTGAGCGCCACGGGAAGGCTGACAGTGACAGCCGAATGGCAACACACCACCACTTCTTCAGTTGCCTCTGAGCTCTGCCTGACCAAGAAAATGCTCCTGACTCGCTCTCCAGCAAAGCCAAACAGACCTTAACCCAATGGTGCTCTGCACGCAGCATTCAAGAGCCACAAACCACATAATCACAGCCCAGCTGAGAGTCAAAGTTCTTACCTAGGCATTAGCTTGGGCACAGGAACAACTGGGGGGAAAATCCTTGGGTCAAACACACCCAAAATGGAGCTGTTTCTCCCTGCAGATCCCCTCCCAGCCCACTACATAACAGAACATATGGATACCATGTGGATGTGTGGGCAACATTGATCTGCAAGGATTTTATTCCAAAAGTAAGAGACACTGATTGAAAACGCATATTTATCTGCTTTGGGAGACATCTGTGAATGAATGAAGACTGACTGGAAGTAAGCACAATTTCAGTAACTCAGACTTCCAAAATCAACCTCCTCATTTTTTATACCAACAGTAAATCTTTTAAGACCAAGAAGTTCAACAAATGCAGAGCCACTCTAGCACTACACAAACATCAAACAATGTCTAAGGCAATAGGAAGGAGCTGATGAGCAGCACAGAATGTTCTTGTCTCCTTCCAAAAGCCAGTTCTGGGTGGTATTATCAAGACAGTTCACAGCTGATCCATTTAATGTCATAGACTGATGTAATCTGTTTGACTTTGGTTTCCAAAATGCTTAGGTCAATAAAAGTCCCTCTATCTTCCCTAAGTCTTTCTGAAAGCATCTGCAGTATTTGCAACTGAATTATGCTTTTCGCTTTCTGTTATTTTACAGGTTTCCTTTCCTTTACATAGACTTTCATGTTCATAGAGGACTGAGACAAAACAAGGAAATAGTGCGGACCACTTGATACCAAAGCAGGTTGTTACTTTCAGGTACATCTGCACTGAGTGAATGACTCAGAGTTAACTTGATTGGGAGAAAAGAAGAGATTAGGTTATGGAATCATGCAGTTATAAAATTTTATGTAATACAGAAAAAAGTATTGCACTGGTTCATATACAGAAGACTGCTTTAAGCATCTGCAGTGCTTTACGGTAGACCTGAACTCATCCGTACAAGAAATTAAATGGCCTACTGAAAATCAGAGGAACCACAGAATCATAGAAAAGTTTGGGCTGGAACACTTGAAACTTTAAAGTAAATGACCCTTTAAAGGTCATCCAGTCCAAGCCCCTGTAATGAGCAGGGACATCTTCAACTCCATCAGGTTACTCAGAGCCCCGTCCAGCCTGACCTTGAATGTTTCCAGGGACGTGGCAAATCTATGCTTTATTCACTACTAACATCCTGTCAATAACACACATAGAATACGAAAATGCTAGCCTGAGAATTACAGAGCCTTGCTAGCTTGAGGAGGAAGTTAGTGATGAAATACAGCAATTTGGTCCTAACGGATTTTTTTTTACAATGTTTTGGACTATTTTTTTAATAATATTTTGAAGCTGAAAGTAGCGATGCTTCACTAAAAATTTTGTTAAAGAAATCTTGTTAAAGAAAATTTAGTCTACAATGTCACAGTCTATTCTCCAAGCTGTCTCTCTGACCTTCATCTATCCTGCTCCCACTGAGGTTAAATGAATGTCTTGGTCTTTGTATAGAATTTACACAGGTGGAAAAGGAAGGCAAAGTGAGGCTAAGTTGATAAAATGATGCGTAATTATTTGCACCGGTATAAATTACTTTATAAGGCACAAGACATCAAGATACTAGCAATGCAGTCTGTAGAGTTTGCCAGAGTTGAAAGATTTATTGTTGTGACTCCAGAATAAAAATATTTTATGATTATAGGATGCTGAATATTGAGCATTTTACCACTCACAGACAGCACTAGGCTATTATAAGCTGAATGTTCATGGAACGAATAAAGTATTTTATGCTGTAAAATAATAACGAACATTCATAAATTAATGGGAACTGCACTCCTGAGGTTAATGGACTACTACCTGGGATTTCTTACTTTTGTGCACCACAGCTCCTACAGATCATTTGTTCTTGCACAAATGGATATGTTAATAAGCATTATAGAGCTACCCAAGCCAGTGACATTTTATCATGATTAGCACTTGTACCAATAAAAAAAAAAAATTAACACTAGCATAACACTAATGCTGTGCTTTTAAACAAAAGCTAAGGAAATCTGCAGGAAAACCATGTTTGTTCCTAGGCAGTGCTATTTTCAATTACCTGTTTGTGCATACTGACTTTTTCTTTTTGAAAATTGTTTTAATAGAGCCTAAAGTAGCAATTTAAAGCTGTAATGCACAAATCTAAATAGAGCTGAAAATACCCTAAGGCGTTCACCGAGGAGAAGGCTTTTCAAAATCAAATGACACGCCTTTGGCAATCAGAACATCAACAGGTTGAACTCAATGAAAGAGGACAATAGCAAATGATAGGCAGGGGATGGCAGAGCTCCTTCCAGCTGAAATTGATTTTGACTGAGAAGCAATGGGGTGATGGAGCTGGAAACATGCTTCCATCGTAATCAGAGATCGTAACAGGCAATCACATCAAGCCATGGTGCTGCACTTGGAAGGCACAATTACTGGAGTACCTAGAAGTGAAAGCAATGTGGTGTTCAGCAAAACATTGCACAGAGAAAACACAGATAAGGAGTTCAGAGCTGAAAAGTAATGCTATTTTGTTGAACAGCAGGAATCTAACGTTGATCCTTCTAAGGTCAGGAACTCAAAACATATACTGGCTTTCAGATTGTGCCTTGTAAAATTCATTAAGAACCTGCACTTGTGAAACAGCTCTGCATCAAAAGAATGGGGGATAACGAATCATCTAATCACACCCATTCTTCTGTTAAAATATATACAGCATCAAGAGAAAAGAATATATAAGGAAAAATTTCATGCTATTACACTTCTACCCTTTCTGAAATAGAAAATGTCTATTCAGGATGCAAATGTTTACATTTAAATTTCTTCTTTCAAATATGGCTTTATACTACCAATTTTCTCCTTTTTAACAAGGTCTAAAGGTTCAGAAGCTTAGTTTTGTTTGGGGCTTTGTGTTAATTTTGTTCCTTCCTCAGTCATTGGGGTTACACAACACACAAAAAACATCAGGAATGCTTCTTTTTATCCAGAGGCATGCCGAAATGAAAACGGTCTCACAGAAAGCCAGCAGAAATATTTTGATTTGTCTTTTTGTTGATGGAAATATTTTCTTTAGACAAAGTGAAGTGTTTTGCAGATTCTTCTCAGAGGAATATAGTGGCAGGACATGAAGAAACAGCTACAAGTTGCCACAAGGAAGTTTCTGGTTAGATGTTGAAGCACCCATGAGAGTGTGAAGCACTGGAATAGTCTGCAAGGACACGTTACTGGAGATATTAAAAATCTGAGTAGACAACAGCTTGAGCAACCTGATGTAAGCTGTCCCTGCTTTGAATGATGGGTTGCACTAGATGACCTCCAGAGGCCCTTTGCAGTCCATGTAATAATTCTACAATACGAGATTATTAGATACAAGCTAGACACAACTATAACTGAAGCTGGTTTCAGAACAAAGGAATTAAACAAGTTTTCATTAAAGCAAAGAGAAGGAACAAAGTGATATTTCTACATGGCATGGAACTTGTTTTCTAGTTTCCTTTCACACCAAATTCCAAATAAGTTTACCATTTGTGATTACAGCAGAAACATGTGATTCCACGGAATACTGTTCTTTCAAAATTCATTTAACTAGCTCTACTTTTTTGATTGCTATTCCTTTGAAACAATAATTAACTTTATGTAAAAGATACAGTTTTATCAAAGTAACCAGTTATTTGTGAAACCTCCATGTCATGGTTCTGATGAGAGATAGCCTACGAGTCTTTGATTTTCAAAAAAGATGAAGAAAATCACCACCAGAACATTAGCTCCATTTATACTGCTTCTGTTTTGGATTCAGAGGCCTTTTTTTAAATAATCCTGGCCAAGCAGACTATGAAACAACATGATTATCCTTCCTCCTACCTTGCAGTGTTTCTTGCCTTTTTTATTAAATGTGTTATCTGGAGTTCTAGTTGAAGAAATATCTACTCTGCTAATGAATGATTTGTGCAAATTCACTATTTCTTGTTAGGATCACTACAAGTCTTCAGATTCAAGGAGCTAATATATGATTTGGCTGGCCTTCTTCAGGCCCTAGATAAACCTTTTCTCCAAGCATGTTTAAACAAACATTTAGGATATCATCATGTTAATGAGTCATCATGATTTTGGGATTCAGATCTTTTCTCTTCCACCTCAGTAAAATCCCAAGACCAAAATAAATGTTTTGCTAGTAAGGAATTAAATGTCTCTTTTGCTGAAAGTTGGACATCTGCTTTCCACACCTTTTTTTCCTCACTTCTCCCCAAAAGAATACAAGTTACACAAAATGTACATTTATGTCACTTTTGCACAGAGAAGTGTCTATATTGCATATTATACGGACATTCACCTGCCCCAGAAGGAAACTAGTATGATTTTGATTCAGACTGCTCTCACCTCAACCGAACTAGAATGTTCTCAGAGCAATTCCAGAAATCTCCAGAAAGTTACAAATTAAAAAGTCTTGTGTACAAATTGAAAGTTCTTGTGAACCTAGAAAACTCCAGAGCTGGGAAGTCAAAAAGATGTGTCAAGAACTGAGTTACCTGCAACTAAAAGACAAGTGGATGGTGTATCTCTAAATAAAATTAAAACTGTGCTTTGAGACTGTTGTAGGGGAAAAAAAAAGTGAATATGGATAGACAATAGACAATTCAATGTATGGGAGGGCTAAATGTTCAAAATTGAATTTTGAACTCCCAAGTACACGTGTGCAACTTGCTGTGTGCAGTCTGTATGGGCTGGTTGTAAATTTTGATAACACCATGTCTAAACAGAAGTGCTGTATCCTGAATCCTCCAATTAACAAAGAGACATGAGACAGTACGGCAAATTAGGAGGCTCATCATGCCTTGTGATTCTGGGAAAAACGGGGGCCATCAGCTAAAAGAAGGTCTAAAAGGTGAAGAACCTCAGTAGAGGAAAAGTCCTGGAGGTGGGGGAAGGTCCTTGAGATCAGGCAGTTGTGTGGAATGAAATGTCAGGGACCTCCAGGGACCTGGCCACTATCAGCTGAGACAGGTCACTAACAGCTGGGCAGCTGCCCAGCACCAACTGATACCATCTTCTGCCCCACCTTCCCAGACCAGCAGCCATCTCCCAGCTGGGGAGGGAAGATGAGACTTGTCAAATACAGTCCTGAGAGGGGTGCAAGCAATTGCATGAGACAATCAAATATAATCTTGCTGGTTTTCAAATAATCACCAGTATCCAGATCCTCTACGGGTTGTTTTCACTCTGTCTCACCCATAGCAGTGACCAAAACCAATAACCGATACAGGCAGCTAGCAACACCGCCTGCTAAATGGAAGGTCTCTATCTTATCTTCAGTCATCTTGTTCTTCACCTCATGGTGCCCCTCAGGCTATGTAGCTACACAGCAATGCAGCGAGACACAATACTCTGTAGTGCACATGACAGCACAGATCACATTGCCTTTGTGCAATCTAATGTCTAAGGCATTCCCTACTTTCTGTAGCTGATCAGCACCCAGCAATGAGGTTGTTTCCATTCATGCAAGGAGAAATCACAACCACAGCTAATTGGCTGCACCTGATTTTTGAGATACATTGAGGGTATCGATTTAAGTTAATAGTCTTCTTACAAAAGGAGAGCAATGGTTCAGCAGTGGCACTCCTTTAAGACATACAGAAAACCAGCAACACTAAGCAAAAGCCAATGGGAAAAATAAAGCAGAAAGGGGGAAAACAAAAGTACAAGACATCAGAGGAATAATGGAAGATGGCATGTAGAAAGTCCATCCTTCCATTTCCAAGTGCAAGTTAGTCAAATATATTTGTCCAGCTATTATTACCTTATTTAGAGAAAAAGTAGCCAAAAAAAGCATTACCTATAAAGGGTGAAAAAGCACAGGTGAACTGAAAAGGGCAGGGAGAACTGAAAAGGATTTAGAAGTAATTGAATCTTGTCTTTGGACCAGGGCTTCATGATTTTTTTCAGGTACTAAGACCAAATAATTTTCATGGACAGTACAGAGAGAAGAGCATTTACATATACAAATACCATCACCTATATTATTTAACGTTACTCAGACTCAGAAGTTAGTGCTCTCTTTTCTGTTTTTCCCATTAGTGACAGAGTTTAACTGACACATAAATGAATCCACTGGGAAGCCAAACTGAATGGCTACTGTTAACCTTTCTGATTAATTAGATATGTTAACCAACTAGACATGTTACAACTTCACAATTTACTTCTTGTATCAAGCATGGCCTCCACTCCTGCAGACGTACCTCTGGCAGTTGCCACTAAGTGTCACTACTCACAGAGCCTCAGAGCCATATTAACATGCAAATAAAAGCTGGGATTGGGGAGGACCCTCTATGGTTGGGTGGGTTTAGGTGTAAAAGGCTCTTGGGTGACATTCTCATGTCACCGTAGTCAGCTACTGACAATGTTCTACATAGGGGCTGCTCCCATCCCATGTCACAGACTGGGATCTGCTGGGGAGCAATGGTGAGAAAGGATCATAGTTACTGCAGGAGAGTATGAACACTGGCTACCAAGCAGTGAGCAAGAACGCTGACATGCAACACAGGAAACCTGAGGTGAGATACTTGAGGCTCAGTCAGGAACAACTCCTCACACCACCTCTCGGTTGTAACCAACTGAGAGAACATTCCTACCCTGTTTCAGAGGAAAGTCAAGCAGATTAGCTGAAAACCCCATTCATTACCATCCCTCTAAATATCAGGACACAACTGCGCACTAATTTGGATAAAAAAACCCAGCAGCTTGCTGAGGCAAATAGGTTAAGCTTTTCTGGGGAAGAGGGTTTGCATGCATTAGCAGATTCTGTCCTGGCAGTTGAACTCATTCCTAGAAACTAGATATAAACTAGAAAAAATGACACTAATACTGTTTGACCATCTAATTTCAGAACTGGTATATGTGTTAACACAAATCACATTTACTGTCCCCCAAAATCAGATACCACCAGCTTCTCTACTACAGAGTCACTCTGTCCATCTTTCCTCACTTAGAAACACAGCACTGGTGTCCAAAAGGCCAAAAATAATGCTGGAGAAAACAGTACTACCTCTCATACAGAAAATGGTACAGGGACTTTGTTTAGACCATTTTCCAAGACATCTTGGACTAACTGAACCCGCTGAGCAGTGCTGGCTCTACTTACAAAGATCTGACCGCCAAGCGCAAGTAAAAAAGTCACCCAGGCAGAAACACTGTTTTTATCACCTTTCTCTGTCTGAGAAGAGCACGATTTCTTCTAGAAATTCAACTACAAATTTCTTCAACATGGGCTGGGTTTTAATGACGTTAGTACTTTTCTACTTACCTAACTCCCTTATGAATTTACTGAGACTCAGCTATTTCAAATTAGTTCAGTCATGGCAGTTCTTTAGATAATACTTCATTAAATGTATATATAAATATGTAATCTACATTACCTACCTTATTCATATAGGATTTGCATTGAAGTTTCTCTCTCTCTCCATATCTATTGCTTTAACTCCATACTTTTCACACATGACCGTTGTCTCCATTCGTTCATGGTTTACGCTAGGACAACATGTGTTACTGACAAATGATACGTGAAAATAACCAGTCCCACTGGGGTAACGAATAACATTGGAGTAGTTTCATTCTGATCTATCTCAGTGTCTTTTCTTCTTTACACATTAGTAATTTAATAAACCAGGAAAAAAATCTTGCCATTTCAACTGCCAGATAATCCATTTGCTCTGTAGAAGCAAGCTTTCAGTTAGCATCTCTATACCAATATAGAAATATCAGTCTAGGAACAGGAACCCTTTCAATTTCTTTCAGCTTCATGATTTCTCATATTTTGACTTCAATGTTAATATTTATTAAAGCCGTATTTTTGGTAGATAGTAAAGCCCCATTTCATGGTATGAAACCAACTAGTTGTGGGTCTTTTTGTGCATCTATAGCCAATGAAGTACAACACTTGTAACTATTCTCAAGTATTACTTCAGCTTTTACACAGCATGTCCCTAATCTCTGAAATATTCTTTAACTTCATAGTTCCATTGCTCTATATAGACACAGTTTGTGCGTCTAAAGAAGCATGCCTTGGTAAGATTTCTCAGTCTATTATGCTCTATTCAGATGCTCTTCTGCTCCAGGCTTATTCTAATTTGGGACCTCAGAGAATATCTGGTTGATAAGCCACATTCACGTGAAAAAAAAATATGCAGAAAATGATAAAATGTGGTAGGAGGGTAGGGCCTGAAGGAGTTCTTATAGAGAAAGAACAAGACAAGGTACACCACAGACCTCCTGCTTCTGACAGTAAAGAAAGTCTTAACATCACCTGGTTGACACAAAGAGAGCTGCTTGTGTCTCCAGGTACATTTTCCTTGGCCATGAATTTCATTGATCCCGGTTGCTAGCAGTCTTTGGTATATTTCCTCATCATCTTTTAGGTGCATTATTCCTCACATCTTATTGCAGTATTCTAGTGTTTAATCAAATAATCAGATATATTAATTGCCTGGCTGAACTGCAGGAACACAAGAGTGTCCTCACCCAGGAGCTATGTCTGAAATCAGCTTTGCACAGCACTATCAATTAACCTCTTCTGAGTTTATCAACTCCTCCCATTTCCTGCTTCCCAGTCTCTTGATAGCATCATTAGCAATCAGTATTTACATAAAATCTATTATTTGTTTATCTCTCTTGTATTAAAACACTTAGAAAGCTCATAACAAAATAATGAAAGTGGATGAAGATAATTCTGGTTCACTTGTTTAGTTAATAAAAAAGGGAGAAGAGATAACAAAGGAGGATTTTTAAAATGCCTCTTTTTCAAGTGTTCTGTTAAGCTTGCTGAGGATGATTTCAGATATCTTTTCAGTCAGCTGCTCTTTTGATGTTTCTCTCACCTTTAAATGAGAATAGCAAATATGATTTTTTCTTTGTTGTGTCCTCCTGCTCCTTCGCTTCTGGTGGTGAGCAGTTCTTTTCATTGCTTGTCTCTTTTCTATAAGATGGCAAATTTCTATTTGTGTGTGTGTGTTAATGTATTGCTCTCTCACAAGGCTCTCTGGGCAGACAAATAATCAGTCCCCTGCAACTTCTGCCCTGAACCTTTTGATCTTTCACACCAGCAGGAATGTGACAGACAGATATTTGACAAATAAAAACTGTAGCCTGTGAAAGGAAAACAGTTTGGCCTGTTGAACTTGTTGACCTATTTCTTTACCACTGCCTTCATAATGATTATGAATCACAAAACACCAGAGGGCTTTCTGGAGGCCTCTAGACAACACAATAAGAGTATAATTGAGTTATGAGATGCAAGGTTAAAGGCATGAGAGTTTAACCTCCTCAGTAATGAACAGTAGAGAGGAAGAAGAGGGGATATTGATTTGTTATAGTGAATCCTATCCTACATCCTCCTTTGTCCCTCCAGGAACACCAGGTGCATCTCAAATACCTTCAGAGCACCAGTAGAATTAGAGCCAAACTCCTTGCCTGAGTGAGAGAGGGGGCTGCCAGCAGACTTAAGCGTTCAGATATGAGAAGTTCAAAAGCCAAGATAGAGGCAAGACAGACTATCAGGATATGGAGTTTGGGTTCAAGATTCAGTCTGAGCCCTAAGTTAACACAGGGCCAAAAAAATCTTAAATAATCACAACTAGCCTTTGAATTCTGACTATAAAGTCCTCCGTCTTATGTTACTCCCGCATTAGGAATAAACTTCATGTATTTCAACAGAAACCAAGGAAGAGAATAATCGTACTTTCCTACTTCCAAACCTGCAGACCCATGAACAGTTTCAGAGTTTGCCTAAGGTCCAGTGTAAAAGACAATGAAAGGCACAACACATAGATTGCTCTAGGTAAAGTACCAAACTGGAATAAGGGAAAACTAGATTCAAAACCCTACTCACAAAGCACTCTTGTCATCAGGACATTCATATACTACAGTGTCCCTCACTTCCTTCCTTCCTTCCCCTCTCTTGAAGATTCCTACTTTGAACAGAAGTAGAATTAAATCATCACTGTAAAGATCTAAACTCATATAAAGTCCATTGTAGATTTCTCTCTTATTTTCAGTATATCTATGCATACTTTTGCAGGCAATGCTAGCACTCTCAATGCCAAGATTATTAACCAAAACACAGCATGACAAGCTATGTGGCTGCAAAGTTTCTGATTCAAAATGAGCTCATATCTGGCTGGTATAGAGTACATGCAGATGTCTCTTGAATCCGCCTGTAAAACTGCCTATAAACATAATGAAACTAAGACAGCCCTAGAACAAAAGGTTTAGAGACACTTCAGAATACATGGTTGCCTGAGCTTCAGACATGTGCCTCAGACACCTGTCCTTTCCTCTGAATGAGCTGAATGCTTTGTATGTGTGAAGCCATGATGCATTTCTTGAGCTTTAACTTAATTTTGAAATACCTTGTGTTACAGTCTGAACCATACGACTACATCATGCATGGAAGCACACTTACAAGACAGCTGATTCCTAATGTGAGCTATGGTCTTGTCCCTTGGGAGCACACAGAGACCAACATCGAGTTCAGCTGGTCACTGATGTCTCCATCAATCAAGCTTCTGGGAAATCTTCTCAGCATAATTACTTTCCCCTCTGGGGGGCATGTGAATATCAAAGCACATGGTCTGCCTCCAAAATCCAAGATGGGAAACGTTCCCAGCAGCAAAGTTCCAGGTTCCCAAGTCATCCTCCACGGACTTGTATGTGAGGGTAATGCTAACAAAGAACAAGACTGCTGTTAGCTTTCAAAGTTTCCATGGGTTCATCACCAGAAAATAAGGTAGAGAAAAGATCGGCTTTGCCTTTTGGAAATCTGCTTTAAATAGCTGAACCTATGAAAAAGTATTTCCTTACGATCTAAAGCTAATGACAGGCAGGGCACAACTTCAGCAGAGTGCAGGAAAATCCTGGGAAGCAAAGCTAGGAATTTGGATCACTTATAAGGATGGACAAGGTAGAGAGAAGACTGTTGGTGGAACAGTTCAATTACAGAAATGTGGCTGTCATTTATGATTACAAGACAGTCTGGCTTCAGCTTTGAGATATGACTACTTACTATGAGCAAATAGCAACAGCATGTCAAAGAGCTTCGGGGAGCTAAAAAGTTTAGAAAGTCTATATGAACAGAGCTAAAGTCTCCCCCTGTTCCACGTCAGTGCCCAAAGACTACACTGGTGGTTATTCTATCATTTGACCTTGAGCCCCCTCATGTTCTCGAAAATGAGGTGGAGAAACACAGCATGGACTTAACTACGAATGCCTAATGGAAAGATCTCGTATCTGCCACCCCAACACTAAGTGACCTCTGTGCAAAGGTCAGTTCTTGGTTCTTTTAACCCCTTTCCTTTGTATTTCTTCCCTGAGAAATTTAGGCATTTCCCCCTCGGCTTGAGCCACCTCTTCCCATGGGTCATGAAAGGTGTCTAGCCACACAGCTCAGAGTTCAGGATTACGGCAGGTGGCAAGGTGCCAGGATTTTCACTGCCACACAGGACAGGAGCTTTGTCACTGGGGTACAGCTGCCAAGGGCTGTGGTATAACACACAGTGATTTGATTACTTCATTTTTACACTAATGAGGCAGAAAGTCATATTAAAAAAACAAAAAAAAACACCACAAAATCCTCAATCACATTTGCTGCCTCTCAAATCAGATATGATAAGAAAAGAAAATCCTATTAAATGGAAAAGCAAACACTTTCCATTTGCTTACAAAATAGATTTATTTTCATTGAATATACCAAAGAACAAGATAAGCAAAAAGTATATCCAGCTTCCAGACTGTGCTCTTATCTGAGCAAGAGTTTCAAAAACATGCCTATACTCAGCTTTGTGTTCAGGCAAATTATAGAACATTTTCCAGCTTAAACAATATACTACCTGAAGTAATGTGTAAGAAGACATTTTAGATTGAGCAAGTTAATTAATCCCTCCTGTTAGTAGATTGTCTATAGTAGGTTAGAGGTACAGGCTGAAAGACTATTCTATAGTCAGATATCTCAAACAGATTTGAAAATCTTTCAGGTCATTTCCCTCTGCTCTGTCAGTAGACAATTCTGATTTACAGACTCTTCAGACCTGCACCAACTATTGCTATTGAAAAGAAGATGACTAGAATAGAGGAAAACCTATAGCAAGTGATTTGTGTAGTTATTTACACAGGTGAAGCATAAAACAAGTCTGACTGCAAGTGTTATAATTAAGCATGCAGATAGATAGTTGTGCAACAAGCTTTGTTTCTAAAGCCTGACACCATTTGATTTCCTCAGGCACAAACTGAAGGGCTGAACTTGTGGCTTTCCCTCAGCGCACACAACGCAGGAGGTCCATTGCCTTTGTCATTTGTCCTGATAAACAGGCACATCTTCATTCAGCATAGCATCAGTAACCATTCCTTTCCAATTATCATTGGGATTGACAGAAATATTGCCACTGCATTACAAAAAGAATGCAAACACATAAGCAAACCAAATCCCATTACAGCATATGGGACTCAATTAGGATTATTGTTATTTTTGAGGAAAAAACAGAGACCTGGATATTTGCTGCTTACAAAGACTTGACATCCTTATTTCTTTTTCTTCCAATTTCCAAATAGCCCTACTCAATTTATGTCCAGGGATTTGGATTACAGTGAATTTACGTTCAGCAGTACTATAATACTGCTGACACAGCAGTAAATACAGCAGCAGAAGTTACAGCAGAAAGCAATTGCAGCAATTTACACATTTCTCTGTGTTAACTAATACAGGCACACCAGACATTTTAAACAGAGGTATCCATACTGAAGAACAAGCAGGAATGTGGTGCACAGAAACCGACATGGTCCCAGAGGAGCATTTGGTCCAGCAGCTATTCTGAATATCGGGGTAACCCCCATATCAATACCAGCTGGGGGATAAAGGGATTGAGAGCAGCCCTGCCAAGAAGGACTTGGGCATACTGGTGGGTGAAAAGCTGGACATCAGCCACCAATGTGCACTCACAGCTCAGAAGGCCAACCATATCCTGGGCTGCATCACAAGCAGCGTGGCCAGCAGGACGAGGGAGAGGATTCTGCCCCTCTGCTCTGCTCTGGTGAGACCCCACCTGGAGTCCTGCGTCCAGCTCTGGAGCCCTCAGCACAAGAAGGACATGGATGTGTTGGAGCGGGTCCAGAGGAGGGCCACAAAGATGGTCCGAGGGCTGGAACACCTCTCCTAGGAGGACAGGCTGAGAGAGTTGGGGCTGTTCAGCCTGGAGAAGGGAAGGCTTCAGGGAGACCTTATTGCAGCCTCTTAGTACATAAAAGGGGGCATATAGGAAAGATGGGGACAAACCATTTACCAGGGCCTGTCATGATAGGACAAGGGGTAATGGTTTTAAACTAAAAGAGAATAGATTTAGACTGGATATAAACAAGAAATCTTTTGTGTGGGAAACGGTATAACTCGAGACAGAATAGCGCTGTCTCATGACCCTGAAGAATCAGCGCATCCTGTTCCTCCCTTTCCTGTTCTCTTGAGATAAACTTTTCACACATCCAGTTGCAAAAGATCCTGGAAAACAGCAATCGTGAACTGGCATCCACAAAGCCATGAATCCAAAGCTGACTGGCTCTAGTAACTACTGTATTAGTATACAAGGTATTCACTCAAGCAGTAAAGGGATTCTGACTGAGGACAGATTGAGGTCCGTGCAATCATTCATGACGCTTTTACAATGAGGGTGGTGAAACACTGGCACAGGTTGCCCAGAGGGGTGGTAGATGCCCCATCCCTGCAAGTGTTCAAGGCCAGGCTGGATGGGGCTCTGGGCAACCTGGTCTAGTTGAAGATGTCTCTGCTCACTGCAAGGGTGTTGGACTAGATGACCTTTAAAGGTCCCTTCCAACCCAAACTATTCTATGATTCTATGACTAGCCCTGAAAAGAGAAAGATCTCATCTCTTCCAGATTCAGAGACACTCCTAGAGACTCGAAGCCACATATTCCTCGCTAACTTTCAGTGCAGGCAAGCATCAGAGTTTCAAGAAGAATTTTTGATCCTGATCACTCACTTACTCTGGTGGTTGGCAGATTTCGTCACAGCACACACCGACTAGCAGTTCCATTGTTTTAATGAAAGGAGTAATTATCCACATCTCGAGCCTACCAGGAGACAATTCTGTCCAGTGCCTGTTGAGCTTTCCAGTTGCTTGCTCTTTGTGTTTTTTCCTCCCTAACTTTAAGTGTTTCTTTTTTTCCTCTCTCCTTCACTTCTGAGGCTTGTCCTTTTCCTTATCCTTGAATTTAAGACTGACCTTTCCTATTCTGTCACAATGTTAGATGAGTTCTTTGTCTTTATTTTGTTAGATTTTTGTTTCCAGGGCTTCTCACATTTTGCAGCTCAAGGTTTCTCTCAATGAACGCCTTGTCTTTAACAGAGCATCTCTTTATCTGCATCATTAAAATTGGTAACAGCAGCTTTATAGGTTTTTTTTTTCATTTGACTGAAGCCTAGCTATGGGAAAGAGAAATTCACCCTTTCAGCATGCTCTGCACTGAGCCTACAGGCACCTTGTTCTTCCAGCTTAGTTTTACCAGATGTCAGGAGTCCTAGGAAATAGTTCAACAGCTAGGGAAATACAAGACAAAAGATCAGATAACACTCCCAAGGTAAGCTACATCTGAATAGTGGAACACGTTGCTTAAAAGGTTAAATGAAATAATAAATGTTAAGCCAACAGATAAGAAAACCCACAGACTCAAAAAATGCTGTGCATTATGTGAACATGATTTGTCAGCTCACAATGTACATAACGTTATCCCAGCCATTACAAAATCAGCTAGGTTTACAGGCATGCTAGCTAGACTTGCTAAACCTAGATTACTTCACTCAAAACAGTGATTCAGAGTCATGCTTTTTGTTCTTTATGTATTTTTAGTAGTGTCAATACTAATACCTTGCAGTGACTCAGAACAGCTTGCCAAAGCCACTAGATTGTCCAGGCTCTCTAGAATCAAGATCAGCTTTCTGTACTCTGTTGAGATATTGGCTCTCTTTAAAGCTGCTGAAGTTTAAATGTCTCAAAGATTCCTTGGTTTTATTCTTGTACATATTTTCATATTTGTAGTTCTCTTTTGGAGTTTTTTAAGTGCAATCATGTGCTTTTGTTTAGTGATCAAGATGATTAGCAATGAAACATAAAGAAAGAGCAGTGTTTCGGTTACCACAGAGAAAATGACAAAGGGAAAGCAAATAGGGAGCAGAGAGCTAAAGTTTAGCATACCACAAGAACTGTGGAAGTTGGTGGAGATTTCTAGGACACACTTCCTAAACAGCTGAACTTCAGCATTTCACAATGAATTTGGAAAGAAAAAGAACTTTTTGGATGTGGGATTATTTTGCTTACTGTACAATACCGGTTAACGTGCTGTGACAAAGGAAATCAGTGACAGCAGTACACCGCATGTGCTGCTGAAACAGGAAATTATTTAAGTTTATTCTACACAAAATTATCTAAAACAACATTATTATTCTTAAACCAGTCCCTTTATTAGGAGAAAGAGCTTTTCATATTCTAATAAGTAAAGCCTCATGTTTCTTTTTATGAGATTTTTATAGAGAAAGCAATTCAAAAGGCACTATTTTGTACTCACACACGCACATGAACATGTGCACAAACTTTCTTCTGCCTGCTTTGTATCGCCTTTGAGAGGCTGGAGAAACACATGGGAAAAAAACAAGTCATTCCCAAACCAGCTGAGCTACAAGCCTTAGGCTCATCTGGTCCTATAACAACCTATGGTTTGAAGACTAACATATCGGAAGTTTTGGGACAAGCTTGCCCAGATGACCAGACTCCAAATCATTGCTTTCATAGCGGTGAGCCATCAGCACTGTGAATACGTATCTCAGTCCTGTTCTCTCACGAACTGCATTTTGCAGGATATGTGTATTTGCCCGGCAGAATTTTGCAACATGAACATCAGAAGTCTCTCACAACCAACAAAAACATTAGACTCAGAAGTCTAACTTTCAAATTATTCTATTTCTTTGCATGCAGTCCTCTTGAAACATCTTTTCAGTCCACAGTGACTGGTAGAATTTGGAAAATAGTGTTTCTTAACCAAGAGAAATACAATGCACTCTATTCCTGGTCACTGTGAGTGAGAGAGCACTTGGGGAGAAGAATGTAACACCTCTTCAGCATGGAAGTCCAGCCCTAGACCAGGACCAGACCTTGCAGTATTTGTCCACTGCAGCAGCAGGAGGGTAACCATGAAATGGGAGGAGGGGGAGGAAGGATGATCTATCTGCAGAGGAATTTCAGTTGCTCTTGATATAATGTCATTTGTAGGTACATGAAAGAAGCCTTGAGAGAAGGAAGTTATGTAGTCTTGGCTAACCATGAGAGGTAGCTGCATTTTAGCATGACAGCAGGTCTAAGTGTGGAGTTATCTGTGGATATCACCCATATGCTGTGTTATCAGTATTTGATATGAGAGCTTTCCTAAGCATCTGGGAAACGGCTTCTAGTTGGCAATGGACAAACCTCTTTTGCTGCTGGCAAAAAGATAAGAGGTTTGCTCTTGGCAGAGAGATTCCTGCAACATTTCTGATGAAGGCGTGAAAAGGTATACTCGGTATAGGCTAAAAGCAGTTCCTGGTTTGACTCAGAACATTTATGGAATCATATTCCCTGTGCCAGTCTGGGATACCAAAAAAAAGAAAGGGGCATTTTTTTTAAATTTTTTTTATTGAGCCTGGCTGATCACACAAATTAACCAAGAGTGAACTATTACGTACCAGATGAAATAACATCCAGGGTGAGTTAATTCCAAGATGATGGTGAATACTAATGGAGCTTACATTCTGCAGCCCTAGAGAGCTCTTTTGTGCTGACTGATGAGGCTATTTCCTAGCCAATTGGATGGTATTAAAGAACTGCCTAAATATCATGGCAGAGCATGTATTCAGGAACATGTATATATTCAGCATTCCATTCATGTCTGGAACTCGAGGCTTCTGAGCAGTCTGTGCCTTATGACAGTTGCTGTGCAAAATGCAGCATGAAATCAAAGTAAATGAGAAACTTCACCTCATGTGAGTGTACGAAAGGTCGTTATAATCCATGGTGCCCTCCACTGTCTGGAGCCTAGCAGTTCACACTGGACATATTATAATTGCACAATAAGATGAGATCTAGTTGCACATCATACCTTCACGGCTCTCAATTTCTTTGGAAGAAAACCCAGGTACATGCCAGGATGACAGGTATGGTAAGCTTCTGTAGGTCTCCCACTTGCCTTGGTGGGAGAAGGGGTTTGGTGCAGAGTATACCTCCCCTCATAACATAAGTTCAGCTGCTGAGGATTGGGCAGAAGGTGTCTTCCAAATGTTGTGACATAGCTCATGAGATATCCTCTTTTGACAGAACAGTCAGCAGGGCAGAGGAGGTGTGGACAAGACTTCTTGGTATGAGCGGCTGCTCTTTGGTTCTGGGAAGTGAAACTCAGGAACTTCTCAGGTGCTGTGCCGTTCCAGTAGAGGAGGTTTGCTAAAGTGAAGTTGTCTCTGCTCAGACTTTAATCCTTTTCAGAATTGGGAAACCTCCTCTGTTTTTGACCTTTCTTCACTCCTTCGACCATAGGAAGACATATTCTCCAAATATACAACTTTTGCCTTTTGTATCCCCTTACATTTTCCAGGCGTCAGAGAGTTAATCGAATTTATGTCCTGGAGGGTCAGGTAAAGAAGGCAAAAGTAACAAATAATAGCTGGGTTTTGCCTATTTTTAGGGCAGAAAAATATAGTTCAGCTGAATTCCGGGTTGGCATAACTGTAAATCTTCTCCCAGAACTCCTAATTTGCGTGACTGGAATGGCCAAGCTTTCTTCTCCACCCAGTGCTTCTGCAGAGAGGCATGGCATGCCACATCTTGAAGAGTCTAAGAGAATGGCTGGGTGAGGAAAGTAAGCAAATTGTCCAGGGTGTTTGTTAGTGACAGGGTTTTACTTTGCATCTCATATTGCGATTTTCAGGGAAAACAAAGGCAGAATTAGAAACACAGCGGTTGAGAGGAAAATTGTTAAGAATTGCACAAGCATTTAATGGCTGCCTTTCCTTTGGATGTTATGTCACTGGTCTTTGTAACCAAAAGACACCGGAAGCATCCACTTAGGAAACCAAAGGAAAGCTCAACAGGAGGTGAATTAATATTATTCACCAGAATGGTACCCCCTCCATGAGCAGCTAAAGGATTAAAGGACAGACTTCAACAAAATAACAAAGCAGCTTTGTCATTGATCCAAAAGAGACCACTCACTGTATCTTAAAATCTATTTCGTGTCTCCTGCAGAAAGTCTGCTGTGAAAGAAATGGAGTTTTATAATAATTATTTAGAGCCTTAGGGGTTCAGAGCATCTTCTGGTTCACATTACTTCTGCCTTATTACCTGATAGCATTTTCATGTATATCCTAATCAGTTTATTTACTGTTTGAATGCTATTTTTGATTCCAGGAAGAAATGTCTGGGTAGAACACCATAAAATCTCTCCCTTCATAGGAAACAATGAAAATCTCTCAAAATACATTTCAGACTGTATCATAAACTGAATTTGATAATGTGTAAGTTATCTCTCCTAGCAGTCCATTGGACAGATTAGTATTAAGCTCTACTTGCTCATCACAGGATTTAATATGTGGGTTTTATTTTTTAAGTCTGACATGTCAAAAAAGAGATGAAAGGTAGAGCAAGCCTGCCCCTCAGATGTGAGGCACAAGGAAAGTTTCCTGCAGCAGGCCATTGAAAGGAACAACATCTGGAAGTGAGGGGAGGAAAAAATACGTGAATATTTCAAGAACAGCAGAAAAGCGTCATGATTAGGAACATGTGAAGCAAGAAAGCAAATTGCGGCAGGTGGCAGGTGGAAAACAAGGAAGATTCCTCTTACCAAGCCATTTGATCATGGGTGCAGTCAGCAAAATAGCCAGAAGGTAACGTTCAGACACAGTGGTGGTATTTAGTAGACACTTACGAAAACACTTGGTATGAGTTCTGTGTGATAAAATTTTATTTAGGTTATTGAAAGCTTTTGGACTAGATGTAGATGTTTTTTTTCCAAGAGGTCCTGGAATTCTTTTGTTGAAAATACTGTTATTCCTCATTGATATCCTGGCTACTACTGAAGTCCTTAGTGGCTCCATTCACCTAGTGTTATGCACAAAAAAATGCAAATAGATGTTACTTCTCAGCAAGGTCATATCCCATTCTCTGTAATAATAGAAAGCAAAGTGCCATCCCTAACTTTCTTACAAGGTGGTATAGACTCCCTTACCTTCATCTGTAACTGCATCTTTTTAGCACTGACTTCAAAAACATCCTTGTTGTGATGATTATGCTCAAAAGCTTCCTGATCCTTTCCTTCAGAGCTCAGGAGACGCCGGCAACGATCAGTTCCCCAGCCCCAGGAAGGTGCACAGGGTGCTCTACACATCTGTGAGCATAGTAATGCAAACCACAACATGACATTTTTAACCCCAGGAACCAAGAACTGGAAAAGAACTCAACTGTAGCCATCCATCAGCTTTTAAAATCAAGTGCTGGAGGAGATCCAGTCAATATGAATCCAAAGAACATCAATGAACTTTTATGTTGAAGCTGCAAAAAGCAGTCTAGCGCAGCAGCTGGGTAATCCCCAGGCTAAGAAGTTTGCTAACATAACACCCTGTTGACCGACAATTTTTTACAAAAAGTGTCCATTATCTCTGCTCATTTCAGCATTCAGTATACCCTGAACTTCATTCATGTGTGCAAAGTTCATTTCCATATTCAAGGCCTTACAAAGTCAATGTAGGCTAACCCTCCTCATAACTTCATACAGAAGCAATATAAAACTTCTCATTAAGTTTGAATAAGGTGAAAAAATCACAGAAATTAGAGGATATTTCAGATATCCTCTAATGATATTGATTTTCTAATGGAATCACTGAAAAGATGGAAAATGGCCTCCCAGAAAATAATGATGACTTTTTTCGGGAAACAATTAAAAGTTGGAATTTAATGTAGAGTGAATTAAAGCCAATTTATTAGTCCATTGTGGATAGAGAATTTCTTGTAATTTCACTGAGATATGAATCATGCAAAATATTAAAAGTCCTTAATTTATTCATGCAATAGTTTAGAGGCAGAGCTACTCTTTGCTGTTAGTTCTGTAGAGACAACCAGGCACTGGGTAAAGCACACAGCCCCTGAAAAGGAGCGCTTTTTATCTACTTTCTCTTCCTGTTTTAACAAAGCAAAATAACTTTTAAGTGGAAACGCTTGCAGGAAGCAAAGTGTCTACATTAACAGAAGTAATATGCAAAGTCTAAATTTCATTTCTTCTCCTCTGTGTCTTCCTCCGGGAATCTTCTGTATTTGCTTGAATCTCGTGTGTTACATGTTGGAGGAGGAGACTGGGAGGAACACATGACATTCACCTCCTCTTTCTAATACACAGCATAATGAAAAATAACGTAAATGTAGACACAACAATAAATAAAATACTTTCAATGGGTAGAATGCTAGACTTTACTTCTGCATGAAGAAGTTAAGCACTAATCACAAAGTCATTGATTATACCTGCAGACTGAAATACAGTACAGTTTGAATGCAAAACTATGTGCCTAGCCTAAATTGCCTCTCTAGCGTGTAGATTACCTCTGTAGTCACGGGAGTTCATCATGCCAAGCAGTCATGGATCTATGCACGTAAGCCAATTCAATTTAACATTGGCGGAAGGACATAACTAAGCTTCAAGATCTGAGAAAGGGTGACTTAGTTGGACTGGACATCTTAAGGACTTTGATGCAGAGGCAGCCTTGAATTTCTGTAAGCCAAAGAGCTCATTATCAGTTCTTGAATGAGATTAGGGTTTGGTAGTAATCAAGCAACTTAGACTAATAATGTATGTGGGAAAGTTGATCTGCAATGTTTTCCTTGAGGAATATTATGGCCCCTGCGTGAATAAATTTAGGTCTAAAAAACTGAATTTGTTCCTACTGTAACAAGTCTGGCAAGCCAGCTTTTGATCCATTCTCACCAGATGTTCTAGGTTACAGCTTCTCTGAAGAGGAGAAAGGAGACTTCACCTTTCCTGTCTCATCTCGTGGCAGAGGGAAAGTTGGCATAAAAAAAAAAAGACACCTGTGTATCCTGTATGTTCAGTCAAAAAAGATTTGAAACAGCATTTTTTCTTAGGTAGGGACAATACCATAAAAAGTGGTCAGACCAAACAGATAAATTTCAATACATGTAAGTAATGGAAAGCGAAATAATAATATGTTTAGAGAGTCAGACAGTAACGGACACCACTGAAGAAGAGATAAATATTTAAATATCATGCTTTGAAAAACATAAAAGTTACACTATCTAGTCCAATTGTTGAGCACATGGATTAAGCTCTAAGTGTATCAGCTAATTGTAATAGCAAGAACTGAACCCACTACGTGGGGTATTATAATTCCACTGTCAAGAACGACAGTATATATATAAAAGCACTGATATCTTCTTGCAGATGTTCCAGCAATTATGAGATTGCTTTAATAACTCACTGTATAGCTATAGCCCTAGGCAGTTATACGATTTAACTATTGTCCATAATCCAAGTCATCTTTTAAGTCTGCATAGATGGTAACTTAGTATAAAGACTTCACCTCTTATGGACATATACTCTACAGCTGTGAAGACTGATCTTTTTTTTTCCCAATACAGGATGTGCAAACCCTTATTTGTAAATTGATTCATGCAGTTAAAAAGTAGATGCATTTATGTTTGAAACAGAGACATTTCTATGCAGCTTTTCATTCTTTTTTTCCACAACTATAGCTTAAGAAGAAGTTAAAATGATAACTAAGAGCCCATCATAACAGATATATACTATTTTATCTGGTATTAAAATTTACAAGATATCTTTGAAAGTACACTATGCAAATATATGAGAGAAAATCCACATGATGCATATGAATTATCAGCTACACTCTTCACAGATGGCTTTTTTTCAGTCTTTAAAGAATAAAAAAAAATCCTCTGCTTTAAAAAGTACAAGTTCACTGAAGCTGTACAGGAAAATTAATAGCATTATGAAGTGAACAGCATAATCATTAGGTACACTGTATCGCACACTATACAGTATCAAGACTGACAGGAGCCTTAGGGATCTGAAGGCTGAATGGAAAGAAGGACTGCCCCTTAGAAGTAAGGCAACAATGCAATAACAAAAGGATCACCCTCAGCCCTCTTCAGGGTGGCTCCGAAGAGATTTAACAAGAAGCCATGGCACTCTGCCTGGTGTGCCATATATTCCAGGTCAGATGACAAGCCAGTCACTGTACCACCATACAGTCATCACTTAAGTCACATCCAGGCTGCATCCAACCCTTGAGAAAGCACAGATACGCCTCTTAGCCATTTGCAACCAGCAGTCAGTTTCCATGGAGTGCTCCTATATGTATGGAGGATCAGGGAAAGCATTAAGTGGCTGTGAAGGCTTACACAAAACTTCCCGCTAGTATTCAGGCAAAATTATTCATATTGCTAACTTAGAAGCTCTTGGTGGGTTTAGGAGTCATCCAGTCACAAAACAAACTAAAACTATTTGACTTAGCTGAGAAATCCCAGCATGAATAACAAATGAAGAACAGTCACAGAAAATAATTTGTGAGTAATCTATAAGGTGAAAAGGCTCATATAATCGTCTATACTGAAAAAATCAGAATAATTAACAATTCCATAGAAAAAGCAATGCCTGGCAGAAGCCAATTCACACATAGAAAATAAAACTGGCTTCAATATTGTGTTTGCTGTGAATAGCTGGTCTTTTTCTGTTCTGCTAGTGTGAGGTAGAACTGCAGCAACGTCCAAGCTGCTACTGCAACAGGAACTCTGGCATGCTCCCTGTGGACAGGAGTAGCTTGATTAGTGCACCTGTGGCATTGTTTAATCTTAAAAGCTCTTAAAACTTTTAAAGTCATGTTTTGATATTCACAATCTATAGAATTTTTTTTCCAGAAAAATTCAGTGCAGTTGAAAAAACCCACTGAAACAAACTTATTGCTCAATACGGAAAAGAAGTAGGTTCTTAAATTACTCTAAACACACAATTATAACAAAGAGCATGACACCAGTATATGGGTATGCTTTGGAAAATCTGATAAAAATATTTCAAGTAAGTCACTGCACTTTCATGGAACAAAATAATTTCACCACAACACTCCAGACATAAACATGTTCTCCTCAGTTTTTCATTTCCTGGCACAACCTCGTAAATGTGAGAACAAATTATTTTAAACGTATCTAATTTAGTGTGGAATGTTGTGAGGTGTTAGGAGTGCACATCAAGGTGCCCCTGAAAATGCCCTATTATATCATCTCTTCTACTGAGCTGTAGTCACTTCACAGAAATAAATACAGCCGGTTAGCTAGATAAACAGCTGTAAATAATGTGTAGCAGTGTTAGTACGGCTACAGCCAGCAGTTGCAGGGATGTGTTTCTTCCCCTCTATTTAGCTCTTGTGGGGCCATGTCTGGAGAACTGTGTCCAGTCTGGGGCTCCCCAGTGCAAGCAAGGTATTGTCACACTGGAGCAAATCCAGCAGAGGAGCCCCGAAATGGTCAGAGGCTAAAGTACATGGGGTACAGGGAGAGGCTGAGGCAGCTGGGTCCGTTCATCCTTAACAAAAGAAGGCTTAGGGGAAGACCTTCACACTGTCTGCCACTACCAGATCACAAGACAGAATCAGATTCATTTCGGTGGTGCACAGAGATAGGAGGCAAAAGATTGAAGCTGCAACATGTGCAATTAGGATTAGATATAAAGAAAAGATTTTTGACCTTGAAGGTGGTCAAATGCTGGGAAAGGGGTCCTGAGAGGTTGTGGAACCACCATCCGTGGAAGTGTTAAAGACCTGAACGGACATGATCCTGAGCAACCTGATCTGACTTGCCTGTTTTGATGATGGGGCTGGACTAGTTGACCTCTGGAGTTTTCTTCCAGCCTAAATTATTCTATGATCTTATGATTTTAAATATATAGATACACAGATATACAAAAGAAAACGTTAAACATGAGCATACAGAAGTTAGTTACTCAAAGATAAAATATTTAATCTGGTGTTTGGGGAGGAGGAGATTGGGCATTATTATTTGAAGTTATACACTGTGTCATGCACACAACCAGGTGACAGAATTTTCAGAGATACACTAAAAATCATGAAAACCAGTAAGAATCAGCAAAACCTTTTAGAGGAGCACAAGCTTTCTAAGTATAGCATTTTAAATGGCTTATTGCTTTTAGACCGACATTCTCCCACAAAGACTATCAAGAAGGGTTTTAACGGGAATTAAGAAATCTGCACTCTAAATGTACAGTTCATCTCAGCTTGTCCCACGTACTGGACCCAAACGGAGGAAGCCAAAGGCACTTAAAATCACACTAGCAAGTTTGAAGATAGCTAAGATTTTGTTTTGACCAGCTAGTCAGAAATTTGGGTGGGTAGCAACATAGTCTTTATTCACGTCATGAAAAAAATAAAACAAAACTCTCAAGTTTGCAATGTGTACATGATTTTAGTAATTTTACTCCTAAAACTACCTGGGTAGGACAGGAAGTAATGGCATTAATATGCAGAACCAGACAGCTAAAATTATTCATTTGATAACTAAGTTTAGTACTGACTGCGCTAGTGAGTGAAAATAAGTCAGAAATCCCCATTTCTCCATCCAGTAATCTGCCTACATCTTGTGTAACGTGAAGGAAATGAAAATACTAAAATAACATAGTAAGGAAAGGAAATGACTAAATTATAGTTTTGTTATTAGTAACAATAAAGCCACCACCCGCTGTTCAGAAAAGTCAAAAATTATATTTAGTAAAGGTCATTCCAAATGTCATAGTATTAAAGCATAATTAAAATTGATATGAAAATATACAGATGAACAATATTATCCTGCATGTCTTTAATTTTGCCTGCTAGAAGACAAAATAAATTCCCCAAACAGCTGCTGTTGGACTGGAAATATTTTACTATCAATGGATTAATATTTATTGGAAAATATTTTGTATTTTGAGGGAGCAATCTCCTGGGCTATCACTGTGCTTTTAGCGCTGCAGATGTCTCTGAATGTTTCCTGAAAGCCAGTTGCTGTAAAAATAAGTATACACAGATGGAAGTACAGCAAGATGATGCAGAGTTACAGTACCCCAGGCACTAATATTTTATGCACTTTTTAAGGTTACATTTAAAAATTTATGAGCATCTACTCTGCTAACCAAGCCCATCTCTATTCCTGGGGGTTAAAGTGTGGCTTTATATAGCACAAGTATTCCAGGTGAGTTGGTTTGAGAACCTAGCAATGAAGGGAAGAAGCCTGTTTTCAGAATCCTGATGTGAGATATATCAAGTAAGCTGGAAGTAGTAGGTTCTCCATTGATTCCTTAAATTAAGTACTGGAAGAAGCATTGCTTCTGTGATCACTGTGATATCTGAGGTCAGCTGGATGATCTACAGATCTTTCTCTCCTTGTCATTTACTAACGTAGGTAAGCATGGCTATTTGATTGACAGTGTCCAACCAAGGCAAAAAAATGCAATATATGCAACAATCAGAAAACAAAAACAGCTCAGTGAGTCAAGAGCAGCTTCCAAATGTTAGTTAAAAACCGTGAAAATAGACTAAAGACAGACTAAGAGCATAGCATAAAACCTCCCATAAGTATTCTTTCTTATGTTAGTCCCATGTTTGTCATTAAGCCTTTCCTTGTTTACAGAGTTTGTTTACCAACTTTCCAAAGTTTGATTACTTAGCCATTTAAAAGGAATTTGTAATGCACAGAACTTACAGCAGTGGTTTAATGGTATGTCAGAGATGAGAAAATGGAGGACAGAAGAGTGATGTGAAACTGTGCTAGCTTTGAGATATATCCCAGTTCTCTACTGGTAACCAGCCACTTCCTCCACCTTCACAGAATACTTTCTAAGCCGTTATGTGATTTAGCTACAAAATGTAGAGGTGATAGCATGGGCAGAATGATTTTTGAACATGCTTCCCCAAACCTTAATTTAACCTTCATTAGCAATCATGAGTTGGTTGATAGCTGTAATTCAGTAAAGCTTCTGATGGAACAGAGTTTCAAAACATTACCAGTAGGTGATTTGCATTTAATATTTACTGTACAACAGAATCATTATTATTATATTAAAGGTGTAGTAATTTATCACAACACAATTAGCTGAAACGCCTGGCAATACAAATTAGTCCCACTTCAAGATACTAAGAAAACTCAAATTCCTACTGAGATTTTATTTTATTTTATTTTATTTTATTTTATTTTATTTTATTTTATTTTATTTTATTTACAAAAGCAATGTAAAATCTCTTTAAAAAAATCACATGTAATGTCTGTTGACTCCTTAACTCTTTTCTAGAAAGACAGAAGATAAAAGACATATCCTTGAGGAGCCTAATCCAACTTCTCAGTCTCTTACATAATCTCACAGCCAAGCATGCAAGGATCACAAGTCAGACTAAACAAGCATAACAGTTTGCAGTACTCATTTTAATACAATGCCTAGTACTTCTAATAAATGCACTCGTCATCTGTAATATTACATATGTCTATGGCAATATATAGCCATGTAAACCTCTTTTAAATAAAAAATTATAAACAGTGAGCTATTTTGCCTTCACATTATACTTATCCATAGCATCCACAGCATTTTACTTGTGTACACCAATGAAGAGCAATTGAGTGTCCAAATACTTCCAAAGCCTGTATTACCAATGTGTCACCAGTTAAGTAAACACCTTCATGAAATATTCAGATAAAAGTCCATATTACTACAACTGGAAAGGGAAATGAGGAATATATAATGAAGTGCAAATATATATGCCTTGGTTATCCTGTCATAGTGTGTCAGTTGATGCTGAAACAGAAGGTCTTGCTCTACCCAAGCACCAATTTTCATACGCTAATATTTTCATTGACCTCCACAGTGAATGCTAATTTGAACATCTCAGATGTGAGTGGAGATACTGTACTAAAGGCAAATTGAAGAGTACACCCAAAGGTGACAGTGCTTAGAATCTCAGAAAAAGAAACAAATAAAAAAGTGTATCTAAAGCAAAAGTATTTGCTTGTGGCTTAAAAGTCACTGTAGAAATGGCATCCTCATTCAACCACATATATTAGGAAGCTGATGAGATACAACCTATTTTGTTAATTTGCAAAAAGGCTTATATAGATGAATAGGCCCCGTTACATTACATACTCATAATGAGTTCAAAATAAGAAGTGAAGTGCTGATGGTATTATAATGCTACATAAGGACATGTAGTTCATACCTAGGTATTTGATAAAAGAAACAGAAAAGGGTTGGTGAAGTAAACCAGTAAAAGTGCTTACTGGCATAGATGATGTTGCTATATCAAAGACTTGCTAGCAAAAGGGAGGGGAAGTTTCCAGTAGAAGAGTTAGTACAGAACTATGCTGAATGGCAGGTTCTACTGTGTCTTCATATCTGTCCACCAATCCGCTTGAATAGTGGAAGCCACCCAAATCATAGCCAGCCAATTTTTGAAAAAAAATAAGTCTTTTAGAATATAATCATCCCCTTTCAGAAGAATGACTAATAATCTCCAGAGCAGACTTCCCTTTCCCTCCCAAAACTATTTATGAAAACAAGATGAATTTATGACACTGTAATGCAGAGTAAGTAATTTCATCATTTCCATGTAACAGTGACAAAATACAAAATCTATAGGACTGCTAGGTATAAAGACAAACCAAACAACAGCACGGGACCTGATCAAAATTCCTTTGCAGTGCAGCAGTATTTTTAGACAGAACTCAGAAGGTCTTGTCAATCTCTGACAAACCTAAGTAGCTGGCTGATTTTGATTCAGAGTGGCAAAGCTTGCACACCTGAAAATCACCAAGGGAGAGATGTGCCTTTAAAGACAATCCAGAAATTCTTCTCAGCAAAGAATTTTATGCTGGGACAGTATATTTGATGTCTCACCAGTGGCCGATAAGCTATTAACTGCTTTCTGGAAGACTCCTTCAGCAACACTCTCTTTTTACCTTTCAGCAATGAAGGCAGATATTTGTGATTGCAGTTTAGTGCACATTTGCAGTCAAAGTAGCAGTTAATCACAGAAGACAGCAAAAAGCCATGTTCGGCATGCAGTCACTCTGAGAAAGGTTTAAAATTCCCTCCAGATAAACCCCTGGCACAAGTGGGACAAAATATTACCCCAGACAAATTAATATCTGATCAAGGCATAACACAATTCCAAGCACCCATGTACATCCAGTCATTTGAAAGATGTTCCATGCATCAGATTCTACTCCAAGGTAATACCCCTTGAATATACCACACCAGAGTATCTGACTTGGCCCCTGTTTCAGCAATATAGTTTCTTACACAAGATAGGTAAACATCAAAACAGTATGTAGTTTGTTGGTAAAGAGAATTAAAAAAGAGTGTGCAAAGGTATGTGCTGCGTAGATTACTTGTCAACTCACCATGCCAGACCTATGATGCCATCCAATTTTACCAACTAGCCTGTTGCTCTGCTTCTCCTATGGCTGACAGTGGGCCAGATGCCCACAAAAACAACAATTTAGGTCAGCAGGTACCTGTCAACTAAAGGAGAACATGCAGAAGAGGCCATTTCTGCTCCCAGAAGTACTCCCAGTCAACTGTCGAGAGATAACAGAAGAGAGAGCAAGTGGGAAAGGACAAAAAAATCAAGGCTGACGAAAGTTAGAAAAGAAAGAAGGTACTGAAATACTGTTAAGATACAGTGAGTGGTAGATTTAAAGCAGGAGTAAGCAGAGGTAGGATCCACCTTACTCAACATTAGCTGCTTACAAAATAGCTGTCCACACGTCAGCTACTCACCCTAGGCTACCCTGGAGAAAAACAGGTTCTTTACATCATTTACACTCTAGGGGCATCTGAGGTTTTTTCTCCTTTGAATATCCAGGGACCATAGATGCCTTATTCAGGATTTGACACCTACATTTGTGACCTTTGGGCAGGAATCTGACCCATAACTGGCTAGAATGCATACAGTGTTGTTAACGAAATGAAAAATACAGAATTATACAGAGGACCACTTTGAATTTGTGCACAGATTTAGCCAAATATTTTTACACTCTTAAATTTATCAAGGGAAGTTGCTTTTGTTTTTTTCTTTTTGTTGGGATTTCATTTTCCCTATAAGTATATTCCGGGAGAGGTATGAATATGCTGCACAATTTTGAGACACCAAAATATGTCTCATCATCAAAATATGTCTTAACAGCACTGGATACTGGAGCTATGCAGGCATTCATATTGATTGGTTAATAACCAATTAGAATAACCTTTAAGCTTTGCTGCATCTGGCTTTCAAAGTGTGGTAATTGGTTTGGTCATCTCTACCTCCCAAATAAGTCATTTCCCTTTGCTGTATTTTGAGCCTTTTCATCTACTTTACTATTTCATCCTCCAGGGAATAGGGCAGAAAACTTCAGGGTAGCATTTTCTGCTGTATACAAGGTAACCTACACACTGACTGCAGTAGCCAATTGATTGTCAAGCACTTGATATACAGACATGTTTTTTCAAGGTCATTCTAAACTTGCAGAGATCTAACCTTCTGCCAATTTAAGTAGAGGAAAGTGGAACAACTTTTGCCTAATAAGATGGTCCACCCTTGCAACATTTAACAGTGGTAAATATGAATCTTGGGGTCATGTTTTTATCAATACCGTGAGGTCAAAATTTTATCTCAGCAAAAAAAATTTTGTCCTTAAGTAAACTGAAAAACTAGGCCATCCCCCAGACATCCAGAGGAACCTTGACAGGCTGGAGAGGTGGGCCCATGCAAAGCTCACAAAGTTCAGCAAGGCCAAGTGCAAGGTCCTGCACATGGCTCAGGGCAATCCCAAGTCCAAATACAGGCCATACAGAGAACAGATGAAGAGCAGCCCTGAGGAGATGGACTTGGGCGTGCTGGTTGATGACAAGCTCAACATGACCCAGCAGTGTGTGCTCACAGTCCAGAAGGCTAACTGTATCCTGGGCTGCACCAAGAGAAGTGTGGCCAGCAGGGCGAGGGAGGTGATTCTGCGCCTCTGCTCCACTCTAGTGAGACCCCATCTGGAGTACGACATCCAGCTCTGGAGCCCTCAGCACAGCAAAGGCATGGAGGTGTTGGAATGGGTCCAGAGGAGGGCCAAAAAAATGATCCGAGGGCTGGGACTCCTCTCCTATGAGGAAAGGCTGAGAGAGTTGGGCCTGTTCAGCCTGGAGAAGAGAAGGCTGCGGAGAGACCTCGTTGCAGCTTTCTGATGCCTGAAGAGGGCCTACAAGAAAGCCGGAGAGGGATATTTAGAAGAGCATGTAGTCATAGGACAAGAGGTAATGACTTTAAGCTGAAAGAGGGTAGATTTAGATTAGATAGAAGAAATTAATTCTTTACTATGAGGGTGGTGCAGCACTGGAACAGGTTGCCCAGAGAAGTTGTGGATGCCCCATCACTGAAAGTATTCAAGCCCAGGTTGGATGGGGCTTTGAGCAATCTGGTCTAGCAGAAAGTGTCCCTGCCCATGGCAGAAGTGTTGGAACTAGATGATCTGTAAGGTCCTTTCCAACCCAAACCATTCTACGATTCTATGATCTTCCATGTGAAATGCACAAGTATCGGCTGGAAAACTTCAAGATACTATGGATATCACAAGACCCTTCCCCCCCTTCCTCCTAAAAAATCTGGGGGATAAAATGGACAAAGAAATCAGAAGGGAAGTAGATTTGTATCGGTAAGGAAAAGAGAGGGAAAAATATGCATATATCTAGCTGTTTGACAATATTGTTTCTGGACAATAACCAGCACTGAAGGTTTTGTATTATGAAGGATCCAAAAAGACTACTGAAAGTGAGAATGAACCATCCCCATGGTTCACACACTGTTTCAATCAGGTTCCTCTGTTTCTGTAAGAGCTGTCTCTACCATTACACGGTAGTGTTTCTAAGCAATAAGTACTGAAATACTTTAACCTATTTTTTCCAGTCTCACATCTGTAACAAATAGTTCTAAATGTTATGTATCTATCTCATACAATATGTGTGTGCTCTGTTTTTCCAAATAGTTTTTGTTCTATAACTCACACTTTGATATGTTCCGTAAATTCACCTCTTTAGTTTGGACAAGTTCCCATAGTGCTGATATAGTTCTCAGCTCAATTTTAGTTCACAGAGCAGATCCACTTTATTTCCTCTAAATATAAGTTCTAATTGGTTTTGACTCTTCATGCTCTTTAATAAGACTTTTTTCACATCCATTGCAGCTTTTCTGAGAAAAGCTGTATCTTTACACTTCAAATACAGCTTTGCAGTGTCTTACTATCAGTTCATGTATCTCTGAGAAAAAATGCATATCTTTTCCTCTCCTTTCAAGCACTGTTACATTTTCTAACATTGAGTTTTTTTCACTTTTCTTTAAAAAAGGCTGCGATATTTAAAAGAGCACTATATACTAACAATCATAGTTAAACCGTGTACCTACTAGTTCTATTTGTAACACTTGAACATTACTAAAACATAAACTCAGAGAAGGAAAAGTCTTCTTCTATTCTTTCATATTTTTCATACACTCCATGGGACTTTGTGTCCAGCTATTTTCCAGCTATTTTCCAGCTAGAGTTAGCTAAAAGTACAGTCAGTAGGAATTTAATTCATATTCCAAACAGAAGCACTCTGGTGGAAGCAGAGAATAATAAGGTAAAATTTACATTTAGAAGAGTGGTTAGGAAGAGTCTATCCAAGGCATGCCAGAGGACTGAAGTAGAGTATGCTATTCCATCCCCACCCAAAGGGCAAAATAACCACAGAGGTGTACAATTCAGCAATTTTTTTACATGGAATTTGTGTAGAAGCATGAAAGCTAAGGTAAGTAGCTTTACTTTGCTCTCTGAGTAACTACTAATACAGAAATACACTTTGTTACTGTTGCTTTACTTCAAATGATTTGAACAAATTGACCCTAAAAATCTGTATGTGACTGACATTTTTTGGAACAAAGCTTAAATGAAATAACGACTACAGTAAATATAATGAAAGTGCATGAAATGAAAACCAGAGTACGCTTCTATATTAATAAGGTGTTTGGGACAAATTCCGCTTTCTGGCATCTGTAACACAACATGAAGTGCTACAACAAAGCACAGTTTGGGGTTTTTTTTATGTTTTGCTCTTGATCAGAAGCTAAAGCAACAGGAAAAAAGAGCAGTTTACTATCAAAGGAAGATTTTCTGGCACAAAGGAGATGAAATTGCTGTAGGACTGCTGACCTATGTAGAAAAACAAGTTTTAGGCAGGATAGAGTCAACATCCATACCGTAAAGGCTGAGATTTGTAAACTCATCTACCGTTGTACTGGATAGATCAGCATAAAGCTGAGAAAGCCAGCATGCCTTTGCTACAGGTAATTAGATTGAGATGGTGTTACACTTCCAATCAGTGTTTGAGGGCATTCTCAGAAGAAAGGTATGTGTATGTAGAGGTGAGTAAAAGGAAAAAACTCCATTAACACCCAAGACTCCCATTTGGCTACTAAAAATACAGAACCACTCAATTAAGCAATAGGAACTGTTTCTACAGAAAAAAAGGAAATTAAATTGTCAGAGTTAAATGACCAGAAATTAGCTACAGGTTAAGTTTTTTAAAGATATGAGCAGGCAGCCGACATTTATATGCAATAAAACCTAATACGCTGGTCAATGTTGTAAGTGAGAAATGAAGTTGGTGCTTACTTGAGAGCTGTTGGACCAGTTCTGTAAGAATGAACAACATACATGAAGCAAAAGAGCATCCAGAAGGCAATATAAATCAATGCTCTTTTGACTGGAAATTGCTATCAGATTGCAGTACCAAAAATATTCCCATCGTTAAGAAACCTAAGGATAGCAGCCTCTTGGCAGAAGGCTTGTAGACACTAATTTATTCACACCAAGAAACCTACAAGGAAATGTGCAGTGGTATACAAGTCCCAGCCCAGAGTAGCCTGGGAAATATTTGCTTTCAGTGTGTAAAAAGGCCATATTATCTCCATTCTCCCAGCAACAGCATGTGAGAGAAGTCAAACAACTCAAAGGTAGAGTCACTCCTTCCACAGATTTGCCTTTTCCAGGCTGTACAGCACAGCAGATGATGAAAGTCTGACAAGAGAGTGTCATGCTCTGAACTTTTACAGCTTAAAAAAAATAAAAGAAAATCCAATCATCAGATAAAAGCTTATGACATGCCAGGGTGGTCAGAGTGGCCAACAGAAAACGAGGTTGGAAGGCATGCATGCAGCCATTCTTCAGGCAATGGACATAAGTGGTGTTTACAGAGAGGAAACAGAGGAGATCCTCCTGCACTAGGATATTTTTAAAAACTAATTGACTAGGTCTCTAAACATTTGAGTGTCAACAGGTTTGTCAGACTCCTACCAAGCAGCGCAAAATCTCCACAGATCTGAATTATTTAAGATGCTTGAGTCTTAAAAACCCAAGGCTGAACAGACCTCCTTGAGATACTCATACCACTTTCATTTGTGCTGATTGCCAAAAATACTAAAGGAACAACATTGCAGGCTGGAAGTAAAGAAAGAGAAAAAGTAAACCAAAAAAAGACACCTTGAGTATCTAAATATTGTAGGACTTTAGGAAGAATTCTGTTTTAGCACAAAAACAAACGCAGCAGAGCTCTGCTGCATCACAAGGAAACCTTCAATTTTTAGCCACTTTGTGAACAAACAACACTAGAATTGTTGTAGGTATAACTGATGTGGTTATCTTTATTCTTCTAAATATTAGCTGAACCAGTTGAAACATAAGCATGTATTCCACAAGTAATACAAAAAAAAAACCAAACAAAAAAGATTTGATTCCCTCTAATTATAAAGGAAGCAGAAGATACCTGTCTTCCTTTGTTTGTAATGAACAGAGACTAACATAGTTCAAGTTTACCTGCTTTTGTAATTAATTTTTAAGCAATCCTAAAAATATTTATTACAGAAAATTGAATGAAACAATGTTTACTAAAGACTATGAAGTATTTGGATTCATTAAACAAAATTCCAGCATAACTCCCTCAGCAGCTGTAGTGGACAAACTGGCTAAACTATATCATAGCAGAAACAATAATTGCCGTTGCTATTTCCGAAGCCCTTGGCAGACCTTGAAAGCACCACATCTATACAAAGAGGGAAAAAAGAAAAAAGAAAAAAAGAAAAAAGAGAAAAGAGAGAAAAGAGAAAAAAGAGAAAAGAGAAACGAGAAAAGAGAAAAGAGAAAAGAGAAAAGAGAAAAGAGAAAAGAGAAAAGAGAAAAGAGAAAAGAGAAGAGGTGTCTATGATGTTTATGTATGCACAATGTGAGCATATGCAGACCTATATGTTTATATACAACTCCTGTGAAACTAAGTTGGCGCATGAAAGTTTAGACTGCAGTCACAGGAAGTATCTGCAATGTCCATTCATTTGTTCATGAAGAATACCCATCCTTCTCACTGTGCACAAGGTCCTGACCTTGGAAAGGTGTCCCCAGTGACCTAAGTCTTCATTAGTGGAGGAGGGTTTTGTGTGAACCATTCATCTCAAAACTAAAACTACTGCTAGAAGCAGTATCCACAGCAAGTCTCCTTTATTCACAATTTTGAAGCATTTGCTTAGCTCATAAAAGCTGTATTATGGATCACTCTGGATGAGGCTCTTCCCACACTGACATGTTAATGACAGCCTCTGCATCTCAGATGAACTTCTCTTTGGTCTGTACTCAGTCAAAATATTTCATCAACAGGTTTTTTTTTTCTGGCAACTCAGACTTTAGCCTGCTTCCACTAAAACATACGTGTGGTTAACTTCACCATCATGATTAATTCAGTGGATTTAAATTGAGATATTCAAACATTCAACTTCAACAGCATGCAGACAGCATTTGTGGTATTGCGATCTTTGTACCAACATCAATACCTTTGAATTTCTGTTTTGAAAAATCTAAAGATCTAGAATTAGATTTGAATAACCATGAAGCAAGTGCAGCTACTCTGAGAGCGGTCATGACACAGAACATCAACAGAACCCTAATTTAAGTGCCGTGTTACTATATTAATTATTTTCTTCTTCTATCCAGATAACCATAAGTAAATATGCTTCCACAGGAATATATTACTATAGAAACATTGCTTGCCCTGAACTACTTCTAAACTTCCCTTGGTTCTGAAATATTATACCAGAAAACACTTTACAACTTGCTTCTTGTGAGATTTCCACCACTACCTGTTTCCACCTTACAGATTCCTCACCAGCAGTGCCACTTCCACTACATCAGTACACTGACTACTCTCAATACAAAGGTAAAATGAGTGGGAAAAAACTCCTTAAAAAGTTTCAATACTTTTCAGGATTTTAAAAGCTCTACTGATGTACGCTGATCTGAGGTGTTGGGAAGGAGCTATATTATCTTTGATATCCTTGGATACCTTAGGGGTGACTTAAGATTCACTACATGGATGTGGACTCCAAATGTAAGCTGTAGCCACATCCTGACTGTACATCAGATGAGACGAAAAACATGGCACCTCCAGGAAGTTTCTAAAAACCAGGCATAACTGTATCACTGGGCCCATGCCTCTTGTTATAGATAACCTGGGAATCAGGACCATGAAGATCCATGTATCCCATGGTGTGATCCTATCAACTGTGATCTAAGAGCTTGAAGCAACTACAAAGCAAAGGAAGGGGAAAGGAGCTAACCCCTTGCCTTGCTCTAACTGTCTTTCACTGAAAAATTAGATTTTTCTGCCTCTCTGCAGAAAAAGTAACAACTGAAAGGCAGAGGGGATAGTTCATCTGAAGATATCACTGATGGTATCTAAGTAAGATTATTTTAAAATGAAGTACAAAACTAAAATAAGAATGCTGGATATTTCTTTCTGTCAGGTGAGCAATAAAATGCAGAAGCATGCATTGTATTGCAAATATTATTCACCTTGAACAGTTCCCTCTCTCTTAAAGGAAAATTTTAAAGGTCAGACATACATTAGTTGGAGAAAAAAACCAGAGAATTATCACTACAACATTATTCTCCTTGAGAGGACTAGCACAGTGTCACTGATAAATTTATTTCTGTAACTACAATAAGCAGCCTTTGTTAAAATTGGACTGCTATAAACTACACTTTTAAAGCTATCAGTTCTAGAAAATTAAATCTATGAGCTTTGAAAACTGCTTATAATTTTACATTCTCTGATACATCAGCAGTAGGAGATACTGTGAAGAGACTATCAAGAGCTTTTCTTTTGACCCAGCACAATTTTTTTTTCTAGGTACTTACCAATTTACAGAAACACTTTTCCAGCAAAAAACAGCAGCCCAGAAAACTAACATAAATAAGCAAGAAAGGAATCTGTCTATATTTTCAGAAATTCACATCACTGAAACTTTTTTAACATCACTACATAAATCATTGGGCAAACATGCATATAATTCAAATACAGTAAATCATGTATTCATGTATATGAGTACATCCAGTCACACTTACAGGACTTACCCTGAGCCCTTGCAAAAATTTCCCATTGCTTTCAAAGGGATTTACATGGCCTTGCTGGTTACTTGCCCACAGAAGTGCCTGGCTCACCTGCTGTCCAAACAGAGATGCATTGCAGCAGGGTAGAGAAAGCCAGGAAAAGAATTGAGCTCAGTTCAGAGTGGCACAGAGAGAAATGGTACTCTACAGGCACATGAGGAAGCTACAAATGAATACATGGACCAATGAGCCATTCCCACATCCTCAAATTATTGAGACAAGCTTTCCTGCTGCTTGAACTGCTAAAAATGTACAAGTATAATCATAGTGAAAATTAAGATCTACCACATTTTGATGACCATGACTGCACAGTATTCCAGATAAACTGAAGAATATACTGTTCTGGTTTAGGTTAAAACAGAACCAATTCTCTTTTAGTAAGAATTTTACTCTTTTTTACTCCTTTTTCCTTTCCCCTGGTGGGGAGCGTGGGGGTTAATAGAGGGCATCTGCCACTCTGTTTATTGCTGCCTTGCTCTAAACGGTGAAGTATACATTTGTTGGAAAGTCTTCATTAACAATTTTGACTCAGTAGTGATCACATAATTACACATGTAAACACTGAAGCTTTTGGGTGTGCTTTTTTATCTCCATCTATATAAGTGTATACTTAAGGTAAGTAGATAACTGCACTATTTTCTTCCATGGGCAAGACTAAAAAAGTTACGAAATCAGCACCATGTCTAGCATACCACCTCTGATATCCAACACATTTTGAGAAGAATATGTCTGATCTCTGGTTTTATACCTTGTGCTGCCACTACTCTTTTAGACCAGGCAGGTAAGAGAGAGGAACTCACACAACTTGAAAATAATACCCATTAATTCTTTTTGCCAATGGAAAAAACAGGCTGAAGAATGGAGGAAGACTCAAGGGAGATCAGAACAGATAACAAGACAACAGAACTGATAATAATCTAACAAAATAACATAAAGAGAAATATTATTGCTTCTTCAGTGGTAGTCAATAATCTGCAAGAAAACAGGACTTTCCCAGTCTCTCCCCTTGCCACTCTGAAAACGCCACTTTATTTTCAAACTTTGCAGTGTAGAAATATAGCAAACGTTAATCTGCACCTCTAGAATTCCAACATGCATCCTAAGTGTAAACCAATGCTTCAGATGTGGAAATCCACGTGTTTACAGATATAGTAGTAATAGTTAGAGTGTATAAATAAAACAAACAAACAAACAAAAATTTAAAAGCACAGATCATGTGTCTATTCTGTCAAGGATGGCAAAGAAGCCTTCTCACACTTATATGCATGCCTCACCATGTGAAGGAAGAGAAATCTCATCCGTAGTTTCAGCACCTGTGGCCTGACTTTCAGAAGCTTGCTAATTTCTAGTTTCTGCTAGTAGTGTCTAATCTTGTGAGGAAGCCCTGCTGAAGTCCATGCTCCTTTGGATGTTGTGTTTGGCAGGACCAGGAATGGCTAAGGAGCCAGAAACCAATTTTACATGCTTCTGAATGCCCTGCTGAAAAGAGTCCTTCTGTGCTGGAGTGAAATGAGTAACTTTCTAACTCTCAGAAGACAGACCAGGGCTAAGGTTTGGAGTCTTACAAGAGGCCTCATGCTGATTTTTTTTTTTTTTTAATTTATTTATTTTTAAGGCTAGGACCACTGGGGGAGGAGTAAGAGACATGTTCAGCTGCCCTCAGCATTCCATTGATAACAAGGGTGATGAGGGGCGATGGGGATGTCCACTACCAACACCGCTACTGTGACTTGTTGGCACAAGCTGTTCATTGCACCATGAACCGCTAGTGGAGAGCCTACATATTTCCTCAAGTGGATGGTGAAAAGCAGGTGCCGCACTTACTCAAGTCCAGCAAAACACTAAGAACTTGGTTTTCCTCCTCTTTGGTGTCTACACAACTTCTCTGGTCTAGCTATCTCCAGTGTTGCAGCTCCAGCTGTGCTTCAACAACCACACACATGGGAGAGTATAAAAACATCCTGTGCTTACGAATCTTTTCTCTCATTCAGCAAAAACCTTAAGACTTCATTTCAAGCCTTCAAGAATTTTATGCAAAAATCAGAAGGGAAAGATTCTGAAAATAAAAATTTCATAGTCAAATATGCTGCACTGATTTTTCATTAAGCCAGAGGTAATTCCAGATATTGTGCTACAACATCTCCCACCCTGAATTTTAGGCAATTCTTCCTTGTTTGTCTTTATGTGTATATATATATATATATATATGATTAAAACCTCGAGCTGAAAAGAAGAATATCTACTTATAATTCAGATCATATTTAAAGAATACTCATTGTGAATACGGTAATGCCTTCGTAAATATAAAACAACTTGAGCACACTTTTTCAGGCTCAGTAAATTGCATTTTGAACTCTAAAACACTCAAATAAATATCTGAAGCTTCATAATTTCTAATTTTTCCAACTACTATATTGAACTTATTGCAGTGACCTAATTTTAAGTTTTAATTTTCAAGGCTAAATGGTTTTCAATATATTAAATGGATCAAATTACTTTGTTCATATTCTCAAATTAATGTAAAACCAGTCATCAGCGTTTCGATATCTTTTTAGTCTAATCAGAAATGTGCTCAAGTCTTCTTTCCTACTGCACTGTAGCCTTTGAAGTTTGCCAATTATTTCATGCTCAGTTTTCCTGCAGTCTTCTAAGAATCAGTCATGCTAAAGAGAAGTATTCAATTTATTGATTCACTGGAATAAAAATATTATGTTAAGTGATGCTAATTCAAACTAAATTGCATTCTGTACTATAATACCTATTACAACTTAAACATTTTGGTGTTCAAATCACAGAATTAGGAGTTATCTGTTTGCTTTAGATGTTCACCAACTGAAACACAGCTAATTAAACCACATAATCATTACTTTCAGAGAGCACAATTTTTCTACCCGTATCAATTTTATTATTTCAGTACAAACCCACGTAGCTACTTATTATCTATACAGAAGTGTATGTATATGTGCAGGTAGATATGAATCTACCTCTACACAAACATGGAAAAACATTACAATCAGAACATAGTATTTATAAAAAGTCTAATTAAAACCCCCCAATGTGTTCTTCAGTCAAATTCTGATATTTCATTAAGCGTTACCTAGCTAGTGCTACCACTGACTACTAATGTGGGCACTCCAAAGAAAAACCAAGTATTTTTTCTTGATTACAATGAAAAATACTGACACAATTCAAGAAACAATGTCGGTGAATGCTTCTTCTCCCTCTTTTTCATCATGAGGTGCTATTTCTAAAGAAATATGCTCTAGGGACTGTAGAATAAGACATTGATAAAGTACAAAGGAGCATTTCACAGTATCCTCTTGGAATAAGGCTACTTGACAAGCTCTCAAGGGGAAGAGTTTGTCTAATGTTTGGTATATTACAACATTTCATCACCCACTCCTCATTTTTCCTACTAGTAAGTATTCGTAAGAATCCAATAAATAACAGCTACTCATTAAAAAATAATTTTGTGATTCATCAAAAGTTCATTTAAAAAAAGACTAAATTTTAGTTTGCCTTTTCAGATTGATCCCTACTTGCATTTTATTTTCTACAGTCTCTGACCAGTTAAGAATAAGGTCTAAATCTACAAAGGGACTTTGGCACCTAAATACCAAATGTTGAAGCAACCTGGCCAGATAGTGGATTGAATCGTCTTGCGTTAGAGACCCCCATTTCTTACAACACAGCACAAGTCTCGTCAGCTGACTGAGCACTGGCTACAGAAAAAGCTAGAAGAAGGACTAGCTTTTAAACCCTGCTCTTATCAAAACAAAAAGTACTTCATATTATTATAATGACATGTGCATCTATTCAGGATTCACAGCTCCAAAAATAAACATCTTAAAAGTCCTTCATTTAGAAAACAAAGTAACAAAAGAGCTAGTGAGGCAGCTATAATGGTCACGGCCTTCCTTTCCAAATATGGTAGAAAAGGAAATCAAAATCACCTATAAAATTTATTCTACAGGTAAACGGTTAAAGCTATGGCTTTATACAAGAGACCTGAGCTTAATTCCCTCCTCTTCCTCAGACAGCTTGAACCTAGTCTGAGGAAGACAAACAAGTACCAGACCTGGATGACGAGATACATCAGTAATTGATTCTACTGAAGTTATTAGGTCTTGTATGCATTATACACATATTGCATTCTTCCAGGGAAGGACAGTGGTCTAGATTAGCAGTTAGGCAGTCATTTCGGAAGAGGGATTGGCTCTTAAAGCTTGGAAGCCATATATTTTTGATAAAACAGACGGTTATTAGAAAAAAACAAAGCATACACACACACACATGCCCCCCATCCTCTCATGCTGGCACATGGAATTTGCAGTGACATATTAGATGCTTGGAGCATCTAGGTTTTCAACTTAGGTACCTAAGACACATACTAAATACTTCATTTCTTCACAGTTTAGTTAACATTAAATGCTATCTTGCCCCCTCTTTGTGTTTTCCTCAGTTCAGGTCAGGGACACCTCCAGGAGAATGACTACAGCTGCAGAAGTGCAAAATTTGACAAAGAAGAAAATGGAGTTTCAGTTTACAAAGACAACACATAAATTGTATACTGAGAGAGAGGTTAGGCACACAAGCCACAGAACTTATTGCAAGTAGAGAATAACAGTCCTCAAGGTAGGATTTCCAATATCACGCCCGATTTTGCTGGTCAGTACAATCAGTGTCAGCAGTGTTTAATCATCTGCCCTCAGGTCCCTCTTACAAAGGTTCTGATGATGGTTCTTGGCAGGTGGTGCTGGATGGAACATGAAAGCAACAAGATCTCTAGATCTGTGTGAGCTATATATAAAACAGGATACGGACACAGGTGTTTAAATCTTAGAAATGTTCTCAAATTTGGAGGGATCCTACGGATGGCTCCTATGGCTACTCTGAAACTCTTCCAGTCATAGTCCCAGCACTCCACTAGTTCACCAGGTTGCCCACCAAAGAGGACCAGCGGATCTTAACCCCAAGCTAAAGAGCAATTTGGCAAAAAGTCATTTGTAGCTGAAAGTAATCGACACCACATTTTCAAGAGTACCCAGATGCTCACTTAGATAAACAAATTTACTTAAGTCAGTCAACTTTTCTGTATCTTTTCAACAGAAAAGCCTTGAAAAGTAGCCAACACATAATTTGCATATGACTCACATACAGGTTGGGGAAAAGGAGGGCACACAGAAAAGGGCATTTCTGATCTCTTTCCCAGCTGTGCATCACCCCATCCTGGATTTCATAGTGTGGGGCAAGAGGAGGAGCACACCCACTGTTCTGTTATTCTGTGTGTGAAGCTGAGCACTAAATCTCAGCAGGCACGAGATGCCAAAAGTTCACTGAAGTTGTAACAAGAGCATGTCCTAAGGATTATTCATCCTCTAAGTCATATATTCTTTGGAAAATGATTGGAGCAATAGACAGGACATCAATTCATTGCTGACAAAAACCCAGCATTTTCAAGCAACAAGTAAGTGTTAAAAAAACAAAAACAAAACTATTTCAACTATACAGTGACTGGGAGCACTGGAAGAGAACAATACAGTTCCACGGACTTAAGCTACCTCATGGCTTGCAGAGCTAGTGGCTTTTGAAGACTGTTTGTTAATGACAGTTTGCAACACTGTGGTAAACCAAGGACTGTAATTTGCAGATTTTATTTTTAGAAATACTTATTGGAGCACTGTGGCATTGATGGCTATGAAAGAAGAAATGAAAGAAAGGGTGGAGGAAAGAGCCCATGTAGAATTAAAAGCCTTTCCAGTTTCCCGAAAAGAGGTTTTCAGCACAAGAGGTTTGTTGTGTGGAGTTTTTCTCCTACTTCTTAGGGGAAGGATGGGAGCCTAAATTCAAGGGCATAGCACATGCAAAGCACATTCAGTGTGAAATGCCTGACATTTGATCATATTCACAAAAAGCTGCCGCTAGCAAAGTAGATAGCCACATTGCAACACATATCCCATTTCTATAAAAAACAAGGAAGAAAATATTAGCTAGAAAAACTGATGTCAAGATGAAAATCAGGCTTTTTTCCAGCTGTCCTTACTCAACACTGCAGTCAGAATCATACTGCAAAACCAGACAGTCCGGTCACAATTAACTCTGAATGGGTTTCATTAAAGGCAGAAGATACTCCATCGCGGTTAAATTTAATTATCATTCCTGGCGACTGGAAAGCCTCTTAACATTTTTAGAACATAGTTTTGTTTGCGACAGTTTCCTTTTTGCCAAAATGCTCAAGCAGTCATTTTTGAATCAGTTTCTTTCCAGAGATGAAAGAAAGGGGGGTTGGACTAGATGACCCACAGAGGTCCCTTCCAAGCCCAAACATTTTGTGATTCTGTGATTCTATGACAAGTCCTGCCACAGCTGTTTTTGTTAAGAGGCTCTGAAACCCCGTTAGGTCATTGCAGTTTTATTTTCTGAATGAGGTGTGTTTGCATTTACTGTTTTACCTCAAATTTTCAATTGTACAGTTTCATGCTATCTTAAAAATTATCCTGGTATTAGCAAATGCTCTCTCCCTGAGTACCTGTTGAAAGCCATGCAGTTTGTTAATGTTACAGTGCAACCTGATCCCTTTCCTTTGCTTTTTACAGTTTTCCAAATACAATAGTGTCTTCCTTGCAAACATGCAGACATGAGTTTCATTAAACGGCCTTCAGAAAATAAAAAATAACAAAAAAAGTCATGAAAAATAAACCAAACATTGTTCTTTCAAACAGTCACAAGGTAATTCAAAAGTTGCAGGTCAAAATTTACTGGGAAGGAGCTGATTGTGGACCTCAATGCTCGGCTACCAGCCCAACCTGTTGGACCACATATTTTCAGCAAAAAGAATGGAAAAATTTAGCCTGCTTCCTCACACCTTCATTGACATGAAGAGCAACTCAACACTGCAAAACAAGAACGGGTTCATCTCTTATCTAGGTTAGGATCCAATATGACATACGGCGGCGTAACTTCAGACAAAAGACAACTCAGTCATTGGCAGCACTCTCACTGCAGTTACAGGTTTAAGAGTATGCACAAATCTTTACAGACTCAGGCTGTAAGTCACTCACTCTTCTCCAGTCCTGTCAGTGGCTTTACGTGACATGAACTATGGGTTTCTGTGCAGTTCATAGCTTGGCAACAACAGCACTTCAAAAAGAGCACAGAGGAACAGCATCAGAAGTCCTTATGACTGCCCAGAGACTTTGAGGGACTCTGGAACAGAAAATACTCAGCAGCCAAAGCATCAGAACATTTTGGCAGCTTTATTCTCTTTAAATTACAGCCTGCTTCTGAAAACAATTTCAAAAGATCTAGCACAGGAGATCTCATTACGACTCTCATGGGTGGCTAGAATAAAAAATAAAAATGAAAAGCTCTTTCAAGTTTGAATCTTTTTAATTCTCACTACAACTGCTATGACACCACCTGCCTTTTATGCAGTGTTTGTAAAGCCAGTGTCTTAACTGTCATGAAATAGTTTCCACTTCTGCGGCTATGAACATTCAGTATCATTGGGTTTTCCTCTCATTCTGTATACAAAAGTTTGCGATGAAAGCCATTCTACAATCTCTCCTCCCCTGGGTCAAATCCTGCCAAGTTCCGCCCATACCTCCCATACAGTTTCTGGCATTATGCAGCAAGGCAGCATTTAATTGAGAAAAACAAGAAAACAAACCACACTTTGAAAAATTGTGTTGCACAGTGTGTGGTGCAATTTGTCCTACTTGTATATGCATCCTCTTCCTGCTTCCTAAGCAACGCGTGCATGAGTATAAACATAATGAGTGTTTTTTATTTTATTCCATGTCATCCCAAGAAGTTGATTTTTTTCTTTTAGTTCTTTTAAAAGAAACTGTATTTAGGACAACTTTAAAATTCCTTCATTGCAAATAACAACAATAATAAAAAGACTTCAAACCCCTAATAAGCTCTGTGCAGAACTCCTACTTAGTTTGTCCAAAATCCTTCCACTTAGAGTCTGCACTGCTACGGAGATTGAAGCATAGAGATTACCCAGCTCTTGGGCGCGAGATGGGTTATAAATTTGTACCTGGAGTTCACAATAGAATTTAGGCCTGTGTTATTTGCCACAAGCCTTGTTCACGGCACAATTTCCCTTTTTTCATTGTTTCACCCTGTTTGGTCTACATCTTGTTCTATCACTCAAAAATAATTGAATACCTTATTTGGGAGCTAAAATATCTTTTAAAGTGTGTAAAGAGTCACAAATATTTTTACCAGGACTGTGCTTTCACTTGTTAGGCAAAACAGCAAAAAACATTTCTTTTTCCATTGAGCTATCACAGTTTCCTTCCTTTCTTTCCCATATCTCTGATCTATTTATAAAGACCTTTATGTGCAAATGGTATTCACCTATCATTAAATTTTTATTCCACTACAGTAGTTTTGAAGGATAACCAGTTAACTTTTTTCCTCTTTAATATCTTCTAGACCTGTTAGAAACAGTTTCTAAAATAACGTCAGCTAGCAATACCTTCTTTCACAGTAGTCCCGTTATTTCAGAGGCAATAGACTGTTGAACTGAGGAATAACAGGACCTAAATAAGCGTATCAGACAGTCAAGCCAGCAACTGGGAGGAGCTCTGGCTTCCAGTAGACCCTAAGATCCCACCGAGCGACACAGATGGGCAGCACTTCCTACTTCAGCTGGCCGGGAAATTGCCTTGCTGACACATGACCCTTCCTCGGTTACAGATGTCTATCATCTCAGCACTGACCAGCTTTAAGCCCCTGTATTCTCCCAAATCTGCAGCTGGTACAGAACACAGCACTGCACTTCTCCAGCACCTCTGGCTATGGCAAGTACACCCAACTCCCTACATTCACCTGGAAAGGAACCAGAGTGATGATCTCGGTGATCTGGCCATACCGCCTACAAACACTCTTTAGAGTCATATTTGCTGAATGTACCTTTACCAAGTGGCTCACTGTACTTTGAAAAGGCAGTCTCCTCCTTGCTCGTGCTTTGGCATAACTTCACATTAGGCTGAAATTTCACATAGCAGGAGCACTCACTGTCATGCAGGAAAGAATCACTAAGTAAGCCTAGTCCCCTCCTCAAACAGGGCAGCCTAGATGATAAATACTCTTTTTTAACATCGAAAGCAGAAAACCACGTCCAAATACCACAAAAGTCATCAGCCTCTAGGCTGAAGAGCTGCACTGTTCTGGGTGAAGTTGTGAGTGCCCCCATTCTCACTAAACTGCTTTTCAAGAGTATTTGCTTTTTCTGGAGTAGCAATAAAGGAGCATCCCTGAGCAGGGAGGAGAGGAGAAGTCTGTCCTGCTTTCTGCTTCTTCTTCGTGCTGGAGAGCAGAGGCCAGGCAGGCAGCCCAATCCTAGGCAGTAGCATAGCAGGGAGAAGCACAAAGTTAGTGCAGTAGATACTGAAATAGCCACAGGATCTATGAAGGTTTGTATTGTTTGGCATCTGATACTATTTTAAAAGCATTATCACCATTGTGCTAAGTACTATGGGACAGTCCAGTTAAGAATTCCTTGTCTGTCAGAAGAGATGTAGAAAGAAGAGCTCTTTCGGTGGTAAAGTCACCTAGAAGGAGCCTGTGCTCTCCTTGATAATGAGAGCATAATGAGAGAGGGAGAGAGAAGATAAACAGCCTTCCAATAACTGTCCACTTCTTCTATACCATGTAACAGAAACAGGGGAAAGCACTATTGTGTCAAGAATCTGGTACTCTTGGCTGTTCTTTAATGTGGAACTGAATGTACCACTAAAGTGAAATATAGTATGGCCAGTCTACACCATCCTGGCAGCAAAGATGTTTTTATTTTGTCGTGTTTCTTTCCCTTTTTAAAAAAGGAAGATTTAGAAATGTTGAGGTACATTTCTTCAGCCTTTCCATAGCTGAAAGGGGTTGGACTGAGGCAGAAGGAAAGAACTAATTCTTCACTATTTATTAAGTTCTCTCATTGCTCTCACCCCTGCTGCTTTGAAATAATTCCCCCTTTGATGGGAACACTACAGAAATTGATGTTATAATTTATTACTACAAATTTCTAATGTTTCTAATAGAAGAATGAGATCTGTGAAGACAGCTCTGATGAAAACTTTCAGACAAAAATAATCTTTAGGCCTTTCCTTGCCAACTAAGTTTTAAAGGATAAGTGCAGCTATTTTCCTATGGCAATCAATGTATTTCACACACAGTTTTCTATCTATTATGCTATGCAACAATCAACCGAGAAACAACTGAGAGAGATTCAATGGCAGAGGTTAATAAGCTGAGACAACATCATATCCAAAGCAGCCTGCGTGTGCATGTGACTGCAATGATAGACAAGTAGTCTGAAGGGTGCAAGGAAAAAGATTAGGCACTCTATAAATGCGGTTTTATGTGCAAAGTCTAGAACTTAAAATCTTACCCTTTATACAGGTTCAAAAGAGTCCTTTGAAAGCAAAAAAAGAGCTGCTTTGAAGTGCTTCTTAATGTACCCAGCAAAACAGAAGTAAGGAATTAAATAGATCGGGTACTGGCAGGAAAAGGACTAATAAACGTAACCAGATAGGTGGCAAGCTTCAAATATGATTTTAGTGGCGCACTGATGTTACCAACAGAGGATGAACTCCTGTACTCAAAAAAAAACAGAAGACCATGACTGAGTATCTGGATTGATAGAAAAACTGGAGACTAGAAAGTGCTTTATGTTCTAGGAGTGCCTGTTTGCCCCCATTGGCTGCAAAGCAATTGCCTCACACACAAATGGCGTGCAACGTTGGCTGCAACCAACTGAAATGGGAGATTCTAGTAAAGCAAGGCCAAACTATGCCAATCCATCCCCAGTAAAACTAATAATATTACGGTGATGTTACTATACAGATGAAGGATCAAGCAGCCAGTAATCTCATGAAAATAATCCCACATCCTCATCAAATATTTACCAAAAGTTTCACCTTGTCCTCTGCCCCATTTCAGTCCACATCATGCTTGCTCTTATGTAATGTGTCTACTAACGATGTCAGCAAGCAGTGTGTTGCTCAGCACTTAGTTCGCAATGGTACAGGAGCACCCACTTAATGTGGTCTGATGTTCCAAACACATCTTCAAGGTCATTGCCTTAGGATGACTGAAAGCTTGAGGTCACATAGGAAAATCAAAGCTGTAGTCAAAAAATCACCCCCATGACTGCATGATTTAGATGCTTACATATGATAATGTAGTCTTTGAACAGCATTAAAACCAGAATACAGCTCTTTCCAGTTGGCAGACAAGGTGCAAGAAATCTATTAGCCCAGCCCCTGTGCTTTTTATGCCCCATGCAAAGAGTATTAGAATCAGTGGAAAAGCTTCTGTTGAGTTTGAGCTAAGTACTTACCATAGCAAGAGGTTTTTCTGGTGCAGGCCAAATTACTTTGGTTCAGAAATCTCTCTCATCTTACCTGTCACTTTTTGCCATCAGCATAATAGCAATGAAGGTATTCAGTGTGAACAGCAAAAGCAAATGCTTAGAGGGGTCTTTGGATCTTCTTGAATCCTTTGTTTCCTCTCCCCTGCTAACCTTCTTTTATTTAAAAATTACTGAAAGCTGGACTGCATACACCAGGAAATTTCCAGAAACCACCGAGGCTGGAGTTTTCACAAGACCAGAGTTTGAGTATGAACCTATTTGGGTTACATTGCTTTTTAATATCTTGTTGAGTGAGGCTCAGTCGAAACTTCAGTGAGAGACTCAGCAACACAGTTATTGTGGTTCACTGGCCAGCTTTCTTCTTTCCTCTAGGCATAGGTTCTCTTCATATTCATTTAAAAGGAAAATATCTCTCTGCTTTATACCTTCCAAATCACCGTCATTGCTGTACAAATCATCAGTTGTCATGAAAAGAACCAGCAAATCTCCATTTTCTTTCATATCTTGTACCACCTTATGGGTTTATGATGATGTGATTTCACATATTTGAACTGCAACCATTGTTTATTCCTGTCAGTCTGTGTTAAGAGGGTTTTAATGCTTATTTAAGGAAGCCTGGAGAAACGGAGATGTTCTGCTTCTCTCCACTTAGCTGCTTTGTTGTAATATTTCTTACAGAATTTTACCCATTAGTTTTTCAGCAGAAATATTTTTCAGTTTCACTGGAATTACAGCGTATACGAATCTTTTAAGGAAAGTCTTACTCAATGTTCTAGCATACATTATAAACAGCATTCCTGAGGGTTTTGTCTTTTAACCTCATTACAATGATTTGTTTGTTTTTATCTACTTTCTCTTTGAAATCAGGTATTTAAAAGTGGTATTTATAAATTTAATTAGGTATTTGTGTACTGAAAATTTTCCAATGAGATACACAAATGTTTCTTTTAAATATCAAATACTGTTCAAGAATGCAACTTTAGAGAAAACACTGGTTTTATATAGTATTGAATGGAATATTTTGCTGAATATGCTTTTAGGGCTGCCTTTCCAACATTAAGATTTTTTTTCCTCCTTCCCCTGCTTATTTCTACACTAATTTGGAGTTTAGTTATATTGGGAGTTGTATTTCTATAAACCTCATTTGAGTTATCATGCAATGTTGTCTTTTCTTTTTAATTCTCTTTGCTAGACCATTTGTGTTATTATCAGTCATTTCACCGAATATTACAATATTTTATACAAACACGTATTTCTCAGCCTAAACATTCAGTTGAACTGTCTACCCTGCGGGTAAAGGTTTGTCCTTGATAAAGATGAACTTTCTCCAGGGGTGACTGAAGGCCACGGAGAGATCTTTCAAAGGACTAAAGGCAATAACAGCTGGAGCTTTCAAGTTCAAAGAACATTTCTTTGACCGTGCTTCATATAACAAACTTACAGTAAATGTATGCAGGATAACTTTAATAAAATAAAACAAACAAAATATTGCACTGCATACACTTCTTCCCTTGAGGTACAGGGAAAAAGATTAACATGCAACAGATGTTAGTCATTACTAAAGGTATGGCAATGGCATGGTAAAGGGAACAGTCTGAGAACCAATACACACTGCAACTTCTATATGATAGCTATGGCAGCATATGTTTTGATTGCCATTCATAGCTCATTTTAAACAAGTTTTACTTCCAAAGCTGGCTTCTTCATTTAGGTCCCATCGCTTGTGCTAAGGGTGGAAAGTGGGGGAAGTGGGAGAAGTACTCCTTGATGGACAAAACTAGCAGAGTACTTTCTCTAGAGGCTTCCAACAGAAGTTATTGTCCCCCGTCCCACCTACTTCTCTCACTGTATTTGGTAATTTTTGTGTAAAAAACACCCTGATGACGAATACTGGAAATGCTTCTCTCTAGAACTGTCCTACACAGGTTCCAGAGCCTTGATGAAGACAGAGTGAGGGGAGTTTGTACTTATTGTTCCAGAGCTACAGGTTTAGTTGGGAAATTTTCCTTTTTTTTTTTTTCCAGATTTCACTCATATATATCTTACTGGTTTAGAGTCTCATGAAATAGATTTTAATGGGGAGAATAAATAATACAAGCCTTTAAGTATCATCACTGCTGAGATCACAAAGGATTCCTCTAAACTGTTGTTTTGAAAAATCATTTTTCTCCTCTTGGATGTACATTGTTTCTGTCTGTTGCTCCTGTTAAAAGTCCCCGTAAGAGTAACAACATCCTTCAAGACTATGTAAAAACTGCGTTCAAGGCAAAGCATGATCTGAATCTGTAACATCAAAACTTTGCAGAGTTATTAAAATTCATGTTTTAGAAGATGTACCTTGATATTCTTTATTGCATTATTTGGAAAAGGAACCATTTTTTAAATGTTACTGAAAAATACATTAGAAAAGTGTAATCCAGTTTTCTTTCTAAGTAAGTCAGGAGGCTTTTATGTTACATAAGAATTCATAAGGACCTTTTGCTTACTTATAAACACAAAACATCCACTCCAAAGCTCTGCATACTTTGTGTGCAAAACTATCTTGTTTTGGGTTTTATTTACTTGTGCTTCTTGATGGGGAAAAAACACCTACATAAAATATGATAATGAAAATCAGCATAACATGATTTCAGCTGCTATCAGTCAATATGAAGCTTTCCAGCTCCCACAGCTGATGGTGCATTACAGAAGGGTCAGTTTTTCCAAAATATGTTTTAACAATAGGAATTATCAGAGCATTCAAATATTGGCTCTGGTTTCTAAACCTAACTGGTTTCTCTAGAAAGATCATTTTCTCTTTGAACAAGTTTTAAGAGAAAAATTAAAAACAATTTTCTAGAAGAGCAAAACTGACAAATTCCTGATTCAGCCCAGATGGTGTGGGGGTTTGAGTTTTTCTTTAAGTAAATCTATCTTCCATTTTGTAATTTGAAAACCTAGGTAAACACTAAATAAATAAACTGTTTGGTGGCCTTGTGTAAATGTCTCATGCTACTTATTTTCTGCAACTGTCTAAATAGGCCTAACCGCAGGTAATGAAGTTCAAAAGAGTGCTGTCCAAGGACACAGAAAAGAAGTAGATCACTCTGACACTCTGAATCCATTCAGTTGTAGCACTGTCAGATGTGGTCTTTCCATTGCCACTGATATTGAACAGACTCACGACGAAATTGTCTCTCATGCTCTCTTGTCCATCACCCAATGATACACATGATTTCCTACCACATATCTTTTCATGCACTCTTTCTCTTGGTCACAGGCAAAATCAAGGTCTCACTGAAGATTACTTTCACTGTTATTTTTGATGGTGCCAAAACTGGTGCTCCAATGAGACACGATAATTCAAACAGTCTTCTACCACTGTACAAGTTAAAATAAAATTCACACAAACCAATATTTACAAACTTTATAGCTGCATTTAATATTTTCAGGCAACTAAATAAGTGGATTCCTTTGCAAAAGCTTTGCATTCCTGAGAGATCACATCGTAGAAAAATAATCTTATTTGTTCCCTAGATATTTTTGAAATAGTTTAGCAGGCTTCCAAATACCCTTCTTAAATGATAGACATAGTCAATATCCTAACAAATATGATTTTATCCGTGTTGCTGTTCGCTTCTCAGAGAAGACTCCATACCTGAATGCTGTTGAAAAAACTCTTCTGTTATCCTCCTGCAGAGTGAATTATTTCCCAAGAACACTAGAATTCATTCTTATCCTATAGTACTTTAAGTTACTCTTACTTTAGTTCAATTCTTGAAGAAATGAAATCTTGTCTAAAATACTTCCCGTGGAGTTTTTATTCTTATTTCCTAAATCAACTTTTTCAATTTCATAGGGAAAAAGTCATTCAAGTTTGAGTAAAAAGGAAAAAAAAAAGTCCTTTGAATTCCTTTGACCTTTCCTAGAACAGGAGTAATCATTTCCATTTTTCAAAGCAATATAGTACTTAATAAATATCTTTGTTCACTTTGTGATGGAGATCACTGTTGAAATTCCATCTGAACACGAGAAAATACATTTTTACTGCAGCAATTGTCAAACACCACAACAGGTTGCCCAGAAAGCTTGTGGAGTTTCCATCTGTCGTCATATTAAAAACCCAACTGGAGATAATCCTGGGCAACCTGCTCCAGCTGACTATGCCCTGTGCAGTGGGTGGGATGAGATGATCTCAAGAGGTGCCTTACAGCCTCAGTCATCCCATGATTCTGTGATTACATGTGAAATAGAAACACCGAGGTTCTTCATCCATCAGGACAGTGTATAAAAAACTTTGGAACATTTGTCTCAAAACAAACCCCAGAATTAAAAATAAGCATTAAAATTAAAAAGCAAGCAAACAAACAAGCAAACAAAAATTACCTTTACACTAAGACCTAGGAAGTTGGTCAAGTATTTGTTGAAAGGCATATCAACACAACAAATAATAAAATTTCAGGCTTAAAATATGTCAGATGCAATTACAGGACCTTAAACAATGTCCCCTGTATCCTCCACTCTAATGTCCTGTCCTTATCTGTACAGTATTTTGCAATGTCAAATAATCTTTCAGTTAATATTATCACACATGGAGCTTCTTATATTGAGATCATATTTCTCTCTGTGCAGAAGGCCCTTACAAGAAAATGATCAAGAAGAAACTTTTAGCATCCCTTTCTCTTTCAAATCCAGACCATAAAGGAGCTATAAATGTTTCACAATTGGTTAGAGGTTTTTCTTGTTTCCCTCATTTCCTACTGACATCAGAATCTCATAGTCTGATGAACAGAACTCTAAATTCCCACTGTTCTTTTGTTAAGAATAAATCCATAAATTTAAGTATTTACACTGTGCTTTTCTTCGACAGATATTTTGTGCTTCTCACCTTTGCATTTTCCAGTTAGTAAACTTGTAACTTAAAAATAATTGCAAGTTAGATGAGCAGTAATCTATACCACACTGCTGTTTGAGACGTCCTCCACAAGAAGACCCCGTAACTTTAATTGCTAGGATATGGTCTCAGAAGGCAGAGTTTCTGACCTGGCCTCCCATTCAACAGCCCAGATGATAATCCTGCATGCAGAACCTTACCTTCCCTTAAACTTTGCCCTGTCTCTCTACAAACCCCTTCTAAGGTCTCCCTCCTCATAGAATAGTTTGGGTTGGAAGGGACCTTTAAAAACCATCTAGTCCAATCCCCCTGCAGAAAGTAGGGACATCTTCAGCTAGATCAGGCTGCTCAGAGCCCTGTCCAGCCTGGTCTTGAATGTTTCCAGGGATGGGGCCTCCATCACCTCTCTGTGCAACACATTCCAGTGTTTCAGTACACCCATTGTAAAAAGTTTCTTACTTATATCTAGTCTAAATACACCCTCCTTTAGTTTAAAGCCATTACTCCTGTCGCAACAGGCCCTGGTAAATAATTTGTCCCCATCTTTCTTATAAGCCCCCTTTTATGTACTGAGAGGCTGCTATAAGGTGTCCCTGCAGCTAGCTCTTCTCCAGGCTGTACAGCCCCAACTCTCTCAGCCTTTCCTCATAGGAAAGGTATTCCATACCTCTGATCATCTTTGTGGCCTCCTGTGGCCCCTTTCCAACAGGTCCATGTCTTCCCTCTGCTGGGGGGTCCAGAGTTGGACACAGGGCAGAATCCCCTCCCTTGCCCTGCTGGCCATGCTGCTTTTGATGCAGTCCAGGATATGGTTGGCCTTCTGGACTGTGAGCACACATCATCGGCTCATGTCCAGTTTTTCATCCACCTGTACACCCAAGTCCTTCTCGGCAGGCTGCTCTCAATCCCTTCATTCCCCCACCTGTATTGACACCAGGAGTTTCCCCAAGCTGTGTACAGGACCTTGCACTTGGCCTTGTTGAACCTCATAAGGTTCACACCTGCCCACCTCTCCAGCTCGTCTCTTTGGATGACATCCCATCCTTCTGGCGTGTTAACTGCACCACTCAGCTCAACGTCATCTGCAAAGTTGCTGAGGGTGCACTCAATGCTTCTGTCTGTGTCATCGATGAAGATACCAGACAGCACTGGTCCCAGTACAGACTCCTGACGAACACCACTTGTCACTGATCTCTACATGGACATTGAGTCGTTGACCACTACCCTCTGGTTGTGATCATTCAACCAAATGCTCATCCACTGAACAGTCCACCCATCAAATCCCTATCTCTCCAACTTAGAGAGAAGGATGTTGTGACAGACAGTGTCATAGGCCTTACAGAAGTCCAGATAGATGACATCTGTAGCTCTTCCCTTGTCCACTGATCTAGAAGTTTATACAGCACAGACTACAAGCTTATTAGCTGTAGCTAAATTCTCATTTACCAGGACTAGATAGTTCTCCCTGGACCCTACTTAGTACGACTTTCATTTCCCATCTATCTCTGGCAAGTAGTTTTTGAGCTGTAGCACAGTAGCCACCTTTCATCCAAAGCTGCATTTTACTACTGAAGGAAGCAATTTCTGAGTAATCGGCAAATTAGGCTATAGAGCAGTTTGGGATGCTTCTGGATGACATGTGTAACGTAAAAAGAAATCATTCCCACCAAATCATTAGTGACAAAGTCATTATTAGCTGATGCCGGGCTGGAAGTCAAAGTAAAATGAATTGCTATTCACTTCAGTAACCCCTTTAATTTATCACAGCCTGTACGAAAGAGCCTGCTCTGCTACATTATATGAGAAAGGTCACGTTAGCCATAGCTGTAACTTCGTGGCTCCTCATGACTCAGAGCAGGCACTCAGACCCACTGCAATGCAGCATCAGTCGAAGGGCATCCTTTAAAGTGCATGGTGGCCTTCCCATGCAGGAAGGTCCTCCATAGGGCCTTGCATGATCCAAGGGGCAACACTTTTTGGTAGTAGGTGGACTACCTAGAGCTACCTCAGGCAGACCCTCTCCAGGCCTTCTGCCCAGTATTCTACCTGCAAAAATAGTTTCAAACCCTAGCAAACCATGTGCACAATCTCTGTTAAATTCAGCTAAAACATCACAAGCTTTGTCTCTTGACTTATTTTCAACTTACTGAATCTCATTCCCAGAGCTTCTGATGATTTTCATTAGTCAGCCTGCAGATTTCATCTACATGGGTTAAAAGATGTCTTCCTCCATGAGAGGGAAGTTAACGTGTGCTTGTGTGTGTGCACGTGCATGTGCATTTCTGGAGGTGGTAAGTGTATCTACCCAGCTAGAAAAACAGCAATCCAGCAATTATTCTTTAAAAAGCATTTGAGTGGTCATATTTATGTCTTCTAGCAGTATTTAGAGAGCCCACTTCAGCTTTACTTACTATCACGTTATATTATATACGTAGTAACATATGTTAATTAACTAGGCAATAAATGGATCTTGCATCTAATAAATCAACAAACAAAAGAACCACCCCTAAATTCAGACACTGTGTTTTATAGTAGTGCAAAGAGAAATTCAAAACTACCTTGGCAAAAAAAAAAAAAAAAAAAGGTGTTTGTATTTCAGATGGTCAGCGCTGTGTTTTAACTGTCCTTGTATGGGAATTCTCCAAGGAGTGTGTCAGTGAAAGAGGGACAAGCTAAAGCAAAATGTTTATGACGTACCACTGCATCTGCAAGTGTGGCAATTGGCAGTCAGGTCCAGCTCTTTGCCCAGATACAATTAAGCTAGGAATCTAATGAGTTTTAGCACAGAAATTTGTGTTACATTAAACCAAGTTTTGTAGTAAAGAGGCAAATTAAGTTTAAATTAAAAAAGAATATTGCTTAAAAGACTCAGCAAGAAATTTAATAGCTGTCATTTTAGACATAGAAGACGAAACTAAAACACCACTGATTGCTGTATTATTTACTTCTAACACCCTTTACCATCAGAAAACACAAATGTATCTTTTGTGAGTCTACGTGAGACATATTTAATTTTTGTTACCCCATCTGAGTCTCTGAAGAACACTAAGTATGAAATTCACAGTGGCTGAAAATACAAAATACAGCCAATAAAAAGAGTGCACTATTTTCCAACTCATATTTATTAGTCTAAAGTAATAAAAATAATCACATGATTTGGATTATTAAAAATTACAGAAGCATCCTGCTATAGTCTCCCATCAAACCACGTGAGTGACAGTAGTTTAACCTTTATATTTACAATGGTCTATCCTTTTCATTTAGAGGTTATAGTTAGAGACTCTATTGATATATTTAGCAACATTCCTATTTTCATTCCTATTGTTACAGAAAGGCTCACTTGTGAAAGCAGAGATTGCTGATTAAGTCAGTGACAGTATTCCATTTACTTTAGGAGAGAATAATTGTTCATATACACAGAAAACATGAACAATTTAAACTAAAATCAGCTTAAAGTTCCAGTTCTGGATGTTATGATATTTAGATTAACAGCTGAAGCTCTAGTTCATGCATACAATGACCCTTCCCCAATTCACCTTGCCAAAGCATTTATTAAAAAAAAAATCCGGGAAAGAAAGGGGACAAGTTAAAAATAAAGGACAGAAAGAAGTTTAAAAATAAGGACAGAAAGACAGAAAGGACAGGAGTAAGATGTTAAAAGCAAAAGCATTCATCTGAATGTGCCATGCGGAATATTCATCAAAGTTGTGATGGAACTGCAAATATATCTTGAATTCACCATCTAAGTCTTCCTGGAACAGAAAGCATTAGACCAGAAACAATCTTTGGAATACGCATTTCTCAGAGTAAGAAAATCCTCTATAATTTCAGCTGGCATGCTTTCCGTGTCATAGATATATTTATGGCAGTCTATTATCCAAACAGGCTGTTTGAACTTCACTCTGTTATAATCTATGACATATTCCATTTTCTGCCTTTGCTGCTTTCCACATCAATGGGTTTTATATTGTCTACAAGAGGGTGAGGCATTTTCCTACTGCTCACTTTAGAAGATACAGACAAAAACATGCCCTCTTTTCAAATTAATTTTCAAACATTTCTCTCATAATGCAGACTATTTCCATGACACTTATTTGCATTTCCAGTCTCCCATAACAATTGAATAATCTTTCCTCGGTTTAATGGACTACATAAAAGCATTAGTGAGCTCACAGTTCAGAGACTGAAAGTGTTTTAAAACAGTCCCAAACTACGTTTACAAGTTCTAAGGGAACAAAATCTAAAAAGAGCATGAATTTTTACCTCTGCTGGAATGATGAATTACCATACTGCACATGCAAATTTTAGCTTTTTCCAAATCTGAAATCTGCACAAGAAATGTGTGTATATATGCAAGGGATTTGGAGGGCATTTTGGACAGTGTGGCACCATATGTTATAATAGAAGTCAACCTCTTCCTCTCACTTGCATGATTCTTTGCCTGGCAAAAGTTCTTACAGCATTGCCATTTCAGTTTAGTTTTGTAGCTTCATCTAGTTTCATGCACACAGTTTCTTTCTGCTTCACTAGCAGACTATAAGATAGAGCATGCTTGTAGTTCACCAGAAACAAGGTGATAAAATATCTAATACATCTTCAACATAAGAAGCACAAATAGTTTTCATACACCCATCTTTGAAGGCAATTCTTTAAATGAATAGTTCAAAGGTTTGATAGTTTTTGATAACCCCAGAGACTTCACAAGTAAGAGCTCATTTACTATGAGGTAAGTATTTTGAAAATATTTGTAACTGGTTGATGAATTCCTGACCTTTTGGGACCAAAAGGAAGGGCTGCAGCCTATATTTCAGACTGGTCTTCAAGAAACGATGAGAAAGATGTTATGGAATACCTTTGGGTATAACCTCCATTTTTTAAATTGTGAACGCTACCAAAAGGTTTTAACTGGTGATCTTTACCAGAATACTGGAAATACTTAAGCTCCTTTAATACTATCTACAGCAACATGAGCTACTGTTTCTTGTAAAATTTCTCAGTCCATGGTGCCATGCAATAGGTAAATCTTCCATGGCTAGACTTCTTTGTCATTGCATTTCAGGCCTTATATTGTTCTTGAAGCTAACTGGTTTCCAGAACAATGTAAAATACCTCAGCAAATACAAAGGTACTGGCAGAATACGGACCTAGATTACTACAAAGTCCCAGAAATTTAGAAGGCTTAGTCATTAGATTATTTATTATACACCCTCTCTCAATACTAAGAACCTTCTATTAGCCCTGATTGTACTTTAACAAGGAGACTTGTAGGCAAGGCTTAGCCCTATAGGGCTTTACATTGTCAGTTCTTTATGGAAGAGCATTCTCCATTAAAACTAGAGTGATCTATAACAGATCCAACAAATGAATAGTAAGATGGAAAGGGCAAAGACAAAACTAATTTAACTCTTCCTCCTTGTACAGCTCACACTTCTAGCTTTTTCTGTTGACATCCCTTCCTGTTTCAAGAGCACTGGACAGCCAAGAAACATCATTATAGCCTCCTAGAAGCACATCTGTGCTGACAGTACTGGTACTGTTGGTGCAGAAAGAAGAGTAGCAGTTGGTAGGTGTTTCACTAGATAAGAAGAAAGGTTTTGGATGTCTTACAGGCTCTTTTCTTCACTTACTCTTATCAACACCTCTCTTGCCCCCAACAGAAAATCAGACACACAGGCAGAACAGAAATAGTACTACATCAAACATCACATTCATCACTGATTCTCACAGATCTCCCAATTCAGCAAACATCATCAAAAACGAGTCTAGAATGCTTTCACCACAGTATTTTCAGAGGGATTTCTCATTCTGGGTCCTTCTTCTGATTATCCTTACCTAAGAATGGAAAATTCTGCTCTGCAGCAGCAGAGAAGACTGAATGAAGACAAAACCCTTCCTTCTGTCATTCCATTTCTCTGTTTCCGTGCCAAACCACAGAAGCAAGAGGCTGAGGAGCCTCCAGTTATTCGATCCAGCCCAAAACTCTGGAATGGCAGGAGCAGGAGCTTAATACTGATCAGACTCTATCGCTAATTTGGAGAACATGCTGTACCAGTGCTTCACAGGATAAACATCGCTGTTTTGTCTTACATATGTATGGCACTGAAGCATGTATGGGATAGGTGAGGAATGTGACATGCATAATCTTAGAAGAGGACCTCAAGAAGCTAATCAGTTCCTCTTCCAGTGGTTTGTACAGCAGCAAAGCACACCCATTTTGATGCAGTCACATTCTAGTCCAGTCTTCAAAACCTCTGCTCATAAGCATCCCATCACCTCCCACAGAGTTTCTTTCAGAAATTCATTTCAATTTAAAGTAAAAAATTCCTTCTAATCACCAAGTTTCCCTTTCTGGAAATGAAACTAGAGTTTCTAGGCCAGTTTGGAAACCAGTTCCTAAATTATATGTTTTAGTCTTCTGACTAAAGTGAAAACTGTGATGTTTCAAACGAGTTTCTTGATGACATAGTGACATAATCACTTGATGAAGCTTTTAAAACTGACAGGAACTAATTTGAGAGAAATAAAACACATTTTACAATGTTCCCCTCTGACCTTAATCATTCATCTTTAATGCTAAGAAGCGGGAGAAGATTGTTTTCCATTTCCTAGTCCAGTCTAACCTGATCTTCTTGAGGAATCCAGATAGGTCTTTTGTATTTCACCAAGGCTGCATCTGTGTACACAAATAAGTGGTAAAACCAAGAGTTTTAAGCCACCAGTAGAGAGACTCTAACCTTCAGAATTATCAATGAACATACTGATCGCAGAACAACCCGTACCTAATGTTTTACATGTGCTACTGTAATCTGGTATCTATTCAATTAGTTTAGCCTTTTTTCCTCTGAGAACAGCTTTATTTTCATTGGGTTTTTTATTTACAAATGTTTGCTAAATACTCAGATTTCTGCATCTGGACTTCCTAAAACACTCACTTCAAGTCTGCCTCAGCACCTACAGAAGAACTTGGAAGCTTCGATCAGGAGAATAATCCTCTGGCTATCTGCAGGGTATGATCATCTGCATCACGTTAATTTTGTTCCCTAACTAGGTAAATTAACTTCTTTGACTAAGAGGAGGTGGGAAAAAGAGGTAGCTTTTCCGAAGAGGTAGCATAGGCACTCCCATCATTAATCGCTCCAGGAACACACTGAAGAATTAGAGACTTTTGCTTTTCAGAAGCATTCCTGGGGGCAAATCATTCCCAAGAGTGTTTGTATATAACTAATTAAAAGGGTGTTTAACAGTACTGAAAGACTTTAAGGTCTTATATGCAAAAAAAATACTCACCCATGAATCTGCTTATTTCAAATAAAGAGTTCCATATCAGCAGTAACTAATGAAGCCTGATTTTCTATACATCCATATGCATAGTGGTTGGATTCTCAGGTCAGATTACAATTTTACAAAGTTTTTGATTATTTTCATTAAGGACTCCTTAGTGTCCAATAATACAGTTTTCTTACCTGGACACTTGTACAGTGACTTTCTCTTCTCTACAGCCCATATTTAGATATTTTTTTTATGGAATTTGTAAGAGTAACTAAATCTTTGGGATTTTTACACTGTTGTATTAATTTAGTATCAGCAAGTAGAACTGAAAGTTATTCTGTGATAGAGTGAATACTAGACAAGCAGGGACACTGCTTCTTCAAGAAACCTGCATAAGAATTACAGCTTCCTCTCAGTACTGCTGCAGAATACATTTTATAAAACACAGGTTTACTCTGAAGCATTTTTAATCTGAAGTACAATGTTGTTCCTAAGGAAGTAACTAAGATGTATGGCCAAGGTGTGATCTGCAGTTATGTTTACTTCCTCCTCAGCCTTTACATAACAAGTCATGCAAGGCACTGGGCAACCTTTACAGGTCTCAAGTCCTAGCATCTGCTTGGGATCTAATGGAGATACACCAGAAATACATTGTTTGCTCAACGTAATTTTCTCATTTCTTTGGGCTTAAATTCTCTTTTCCTGCTGCATTTCAGCCAAAGAAAATGCATTTGCACAATCAAAGGAAAAACTTGTTTCCATGTGAGGTCTATATCAAAATGGAGCACTTCAAAGCACAGTTTTGAGTTATCTTAAGGAAAAGCAACAAATGATTTTGACTGAGAGGCAAAAAAAGAAGAGAGGCTATGCAGCCCTCTCCTCAGACTACTGTCTGATCAAAACGGAAATAAATCCTTGTTGTTCTGGCAAAGTTCTATGTCAACATTAGTTCTCTAAATCCACAAAAAGGCTGGGTGGACACTTGTGGGCAAGTTGCTGGAAACAGAGAGATTGCTTCTTTTACTTGTTTGAAAACTGCAAACTGTAATTTCAACTTACTGGAATCTGAGGGGAGAGATCTGTAACAACTAGAAGGTGGTAAATATTTTCACCCATTTTCAAAAAAGGCTGGAAGGCCAATTCAGGGAACTGCAGGCCAGTCATCCTCACTTTGGTTCTTGAGACATGGAGGAAGTCCTCTTGACGTACATTTCTGGGTACAAGCAGGAGAAGGTGACTGGGAACAGTGAGCATGGGTTTAACCGAGGATAGCTCATGCCTAACAAATCTGATTGTCTTTTATGATTAAATGACCAGATCTGTGGGTGAGGGAAGAGCAGTGGATGTCATTCACCTCAACTTTAGCAAGGAATTCAGCACGTATGCTTGTATCCAAGTTAAAATGATATGATCTGAGTAAGCAGACAACTAGATAAGTAAAAAAAAATGGTTGGATGACTGGGCTCAGAAGGTAAGAGTCCAGGGGTCACACTCTACCCGGAGATCAGTATCAACTGGAGTACCACAGGATTCTACCCTGCGATGTGTTTAACATCTTTATCAAGCATCTGGAGGAGGTGACAAAGCTCATTCTTGTCGAATTTGCAGATGACACCAAACTGAGAGGAGTAGCTGGTCTGTTCAAGCGAAGGGCTACAATCCAAAGGGACCTGGTAAGGAAAAACCCCTGGCAATGATTCAGGCTGAGGACTGGCTGGCTGAAGAGCAATTCTGTGGGAAAAGAGTTAGGAGTCTTGGTAGACAGCATGCCAACAGCATGCCCTGGCAGAAAAGGCCAACAACATCCTGGGCTGTATTAACAGGATCACAGCCAGTAAACCGAGAAAAGTAATTATCCTTCTTCCCTTGGAATTTGTTAGACTGCATCTAGAATATGATGTCCAGTTTTGTGTCCTCAAATGTAAGAGCATGATATACTCAAGCAAGTTCAGCAGTAGGCCGCCAAGACTGTCAGGGGGCCAAAGCACTTGCCCTGTGAGGAGAGGCTGAGAGACCAGGGTTTGTTCAGCCTGAAGAAGAGACAGCTTCAGGATTAACTAACAGGAGCCTAACAGGATCTATTAGCAAGTTATCCAGAAGACAGAGTCAGGCTCTTTTTAGCTGTGCTTACTGGGAGGATGGAAGACAATAAGCATAAGATGAAATAAGAGAGCTTCCAACTGGATATAAGGAAAGACTTTTTCACAGTGACGACAGTCAAGCAGTGGAGCAAACTGTCCACTCAGGTTATTTCATCTCTGTCTTTGCAGGTTTTCAAGAGTTGTGTGGAAAGCCTTGAGCAAGATAGTCTGCTCCGATAGCTGACCCTGCTTTGAGCAAAAGGTTGGACTAGAGACCTCCTGACATCACTTCCATCCTATCTCAGTTTTATAATTAGAACTCAGTCATTATAGATATGTTTTTTCCTATGCCCTGGTTTCAGCTGGGATAGAGTTTATTTTCCTCCCAGTAGCTGCTGTGTTTTGAATTTAGTATGAGAAGAATGCTGATAATACACTGATATTTTTAGTTGTTGCCAAGAATCACAGAATCACAGAATCACAGAATAGTAGGGGTTGGAAGGGACCTCTGTGGGTCATCTAGTCCAACCCCCCCGCCGAAGCAGGGTCACCTACAGTAGGCTGCACAGGATCTTCTCCAGGCGGGTCTTGAATATCTCCAGAGAAGGAGAATCCACAACCTCCCTGGGCAGCCTGTTCCAGGGCTCCGTCACCCTCAGAGGGAAGAAGTTCCTCCTCATGTTCAGATGGAACTTCCTGTGCTTCAGTTTGTGCCCATTGCCCCTTGTCCTGTCACTGGGCACCACTGAAAAGAGCTTGGCCCCATCCTCCTGACACCCACCCTTCAGATATTTGTAGGCATTTATAAGGTCCCCTCGCAGCCTTCTCTTCTTCAGGCTGAACAAGCCCAATTCCCTCAACCTCTCCTCGTAGGGGAGATGCTCCAGTCCCCTCACCATCCTTGTAGCCCTCCGCTGGACTCTCTCCAGTAGCTCTTCATCTTTCTTGAAGTGGGGAGCCCAGAACTGGACACAGTACTCCAGATGAGGCCTCACCAGGGCAGTGTAGAGGGGAAGGAGAACCTCCCTCGTCCTACTGGCCACACTCTTCTTGATGCACCCCAGGATCCCATTGGCTTTCTTGGCAGCCAGGGCACACTGCTGGCTCATGGTTAACCTGTCGTCCACCAGCACACCCAGGTCCCTCTCCGCAGAGCTGCTCTCCAGCAGCTCCACCCCAAGCCTGTACTGGTGCATGAGGTTGTTCCTCTCCTTGTCTTTATCTCAAGAAGTCAAGGACTTTTTTTCAGTTTCCCATATTCAGCTAATGAGCAGGTGTATGAGAGCTGGGAGGAAGCATGACCAGGCAGCAAGCCCAAGCTGGCCAACAGAAATATTCCATACTACAGACATTATTCTCAGTATATAAATGGGGGTTGGGTGGGGGGCAGGAACTTTTCTTCCAGGAGTTCATCTTTTTTCCAGAAGTTCAACATTCCTTTTTCTGTGAGTTCAAACTTTTCCAGGAGTTCAGTCTTCCTCCATGAGTTTGGTGAGTTCTGCAAAATTCGCTAGTTCAGCGATATTCATGAGTTTGGCAAAATCCACAAAATTTATGAGCTCTGGGAAACCCACAGGTCTTGCGATTGCTGTTCAGGCACCGACTACCCAATTGGTCATCAGGTGGTGAGAAAAATTGTGCTGTGTATTGCTTGTTTTGCATATTCTATTATTATTTTTGTTGTTGTTGCCATTGTTGTTCCTGTTGTTATTTCCTTTGTCTTATTGAAATGTCTTTATCTCAACCCATGAGTGTTATATTTTCTTCATTCTCCTCCCAGTCCAACTGAGGGGGTGAAGAGTGAGTGAGTGGCTTCATGGTCCTAGTTGTCGGCTGCCAGGTTAACCATGACAGCCTACTGTATATAAGTTGTTAAAATCCTAGCTTGTACTTCGGCAGTTTTACAGTGTAAGTAAAGTATGTTTTTAGCACAGAATATTTCATTAAATTAAGTGCTTAAATAGATTAACAGACATCTGGAGCACAAGAGAGGTGCCCGAGGACTGGAGAAAAGCCAGTGTCATTCCATTCTTCAAAAAGGGCAAGAAGGAGGACCCAAGAACCTCAGGCCAGCCTCACCTCCATCCCAGGGAAGGTGATGGAGCAGCACATTCTGGAGGTCATCATCAAGCAAATGGAGGAAAAGAAGGTTATCAGGAGTAGTCAGCATGGATTCACCAAGGGGTAATCATGCTTGGCCAGTCTTACAGCTTTCTACGATGGCATGACTGGCTGGGTAGATGAGGGGAGAGCAGTGGATGTTGTCTACCTCGACTTCAGCAAGGCTTCTGACACTGTCTCCCATAATATCCTCCTAGGGAAGCTCAGGAAGTGTGGGCTGGATGAGTGGTTGGTGAGTGGCTGAATGGCCAAACTCAGAGGGTTGTCATCAGCAGCACTGAGTCTAGTTGGAGGTCGGTAACTAGTGGTGTCCCCCAGGGGTCAGTACTGGGCCCAGTCTTGTTCAACTTCTTCATCAATGACCTGGATGAAGAGTTCGAGTGCACCCTCAGCAAGTTTGCTGATGACACAAAACTGTGAGGAGTGGTAGATACACCGGCAGGCTGTGCTGCCATTCAGCGTGACCTGGACAGGCTGGAAAGTTGGGCAGAGAGGAACCTGATGAAGTTCAACAAGGGCAAGTGCAGGGTCCTGCACCTGGGAAGGAACAATTCCATGCACCTGTACAGGCTTGGGGTGGACCTGCTGCAGAGCAGCTCTGCAGAGAGGGACCTGGGTGTCCTAGTGGACAACAGGTTGACCATGAGCCAGCAGTGTGTCCTGGCTGCCAAGAAGGCCAGTGGGATCCTGGGGTGCATCAAGAAGAGTGTGGCCAGCAGGTCGAGAGAAGTTCTCGTCCCCCTCTACTCTGCCCTAGTGAGGTCCCATCTGGAGTACTCTGTCCAGTTCTGGGCTCCCCACTTCAAGAAAGATGAGGAGCTACTGGAGAGAGTCCAGCGGAGGGCTACGAGGATGATGACAGGACTGGAGCATCTCTCCTATGAGGAGAGGCTGAGGGAGCTGGGCTTGTTCAGCCTGAAGAATAGAAGGGACCTTATAAATACTTATAAATATCTCAAGGGTGGGTGTCAGGAGTATGGGGCCAGACTCTTTTCAGTAGTGCCCAGCAACAGGACAAGGGGCAATGGGCACAAAGTGAAGCAGAGGAAGTTCTGTCTGAACATGAGGAAGAACATCTTCATCTGAGGGTGATGGAGCCCTGGAACAGGCTGCCCAGGGAGGTTGTGGAGTCTCCTTCTCTGGAGATATTCAAGATCTGTCTGGACAAGGTCCTGTGCAGCCTACTGTAGGGAACCCTGCTTTGGCAGGGGGGTTGGACTGGGTGACCCACAGAGGTCCCTTCCAACCCCTACCATTCTGTGATTCTGTGATTCTGTGACTCTGTGATTAGTTATTAAATGCATTTGCTGAAGATAGAAAGCCAAGTCAAAAAAGCCTCTCTTGGATCCCACCCTTATTTTCTTTCTCCTAAGACAAACTATGGAGAAACTGCAGCCCCGATATTGGCACAGCATCCTATCCTCCCTTCAAACTTTTCTATGTGAGTGTTGTGAGCTTGCAGATGTACATGAGTCCATGGGCCTTGGTTGGATGCACCAAAAAGAGCTGAGGGACCTGGCTGATGTCATCGCAAGGCCACTCTTCATAACCTTTGAACAATCAGCAACTAGGAGAGGTGTCCAAGAACTGAAGGAAAGCAAATACTCTTCTCTTGAAGAAGGGCAAGAAGGAGGAACCAGGGAACTACAAGCTGGTCAGCCTCACCTTGATCCCTGGGAAGATGACAGAGCAGCTAATCCTGGAAACCATTTCCAGTCACATGAAGGACAAGAAGGTGATTGGGAGCAGTCAGCATGGATTCACACAGAGAAGATCATGCTTTACCAACCTTGTAATCTATGATGAAATTACTGGCCTGGCAGAGGAGGGAAGAGCAGTGGATATTGTCTACCTAGACTTCAGTAAAGCTTTTGACACTGTCTGCCATAAGATCTTCATAGACAAGCTGATGAAGAATAGACTGGAGGAGCAGACAGCGAGTTGGGTTGAAAACTGGTGGTCTTCGGTGGCACAAGGTCTAGTTGGAGGCCATTAACTAGCAATGTACACCACGGCTCAATACTGGGTCTAGTCCTGTTTTACATCTTCATTAATGATCTGGATGATGGGCCAGAGTGTACCCTCAGCAAGTTTGCTGATGACATAAAACTGGCAGGAGTGACTGACTCACCAGAGTGTTGTGTTGCCATCAAGAGGGACCTCGACAGGCTGGAGAAATAGGCTGACACAACCCTCATGAATTTCAACAAGGTGAAGCGCAGAGTCCTGCAAGTGGGGAGGAACAACCCCATGTACCAATCTTTGCTGGGAGCAATCCAGCTGGAAAGCAGCTTTACAGAAAAGGACATGGGAGTCCTGGTGGGCACCAAGTTGAACATGAGCCACCAGCGTGCCCTTATTGCAAAGAAGGCTAATGGTATTCTGGGCTGCACAAGAGGAGTGATGCCAGCAGGTTGAGGGAGGTGAACCTTCCACTCTAATCAGCACTGGTGAGTCCACACCTGGAGTATTGTGTCCAGTTCTAGGCTCCCCAGTACAACAGAGACATGGACCTACTGGACAGAGTCCAACAAAGGGCCACAAAGATGATTAAGGGACTCCAGCATCTCTCCTATGAGGAAAGGCTGAGAGAGCTGGAACCGTTCAGCCTAGGGAAGAGAAGGCTTAGGGGGAATCTGATCAGGGTGGATAAAGAGCTGAAGGAAGGGTATAAAGAAGACAGAGCAAGGGTCTCTTTTCAGTGGTACCCAGTGACAGGTCTAGAGGCAATGGGCATAAACTGAAACACAGGAGGTTCCCTCTGAACATCAGGAAATACTTTTTCATTGTGAGAGTGACTGAATACTGCAACAGGTTGCCCGTGGAGGCTGTGGAGTCTCCATCCTTGGAGATGTTCAAAGGTCATCTGTATGTAGTCCTGGGTAACCAGCTCTAGTGGCCCTGCTTGAGCAGGGGATCGGACAAGATGACCTTCAGGGGTCACTTCCAAGCTCAACCACTCTTTGATTCAGGGACACTCAAAGAAAAAAAAAAAAGAAATAGAAACATAAAAAGGTCACTTTTCTTTTAATCGTTTGTTCTTCCTGTTTTGAAATTCTTCTTTTAAACAAGCTGGTAATTTTTTTCACAGTGAGAATGTTAAAATGCTCCCAGAAAACAAGGAAAGCAAAACACAGCGTCATGAAATAATACAAATTTCTTTCATTTTAAAAGAGCCTTTGAAAGTTATGAGTTAGATTCAAAAAATTTAACATGACACATTTGGTCATTTGAGCTTTTATGTATTTTGATACAAGTGAAAAATGAGAAAGTCAGTGAAACTTGAATATAACAGATTACTATAGTTTTGGAATAGAAAATACTGGGAATGGACTCAGACGGTACATACAGTTTCTTAAAACAAAGACTGTAATACTGAAGGTCTTGTAGAAAAGCACATTGTTATGTTTGGAGAGGATGACAGCATATTGTCATTGCCTTGGGGTGAGTGTGACTTGCCAATCCTCATACAAGGAGTTCAACAGAACCTGGAAGAATAAATACAATATTACAGAAACACCAGGTTACTTCAGATACTAATAATACTACCGCTATACAAAAGCTTTCTAAATGTCTGTTGGAAAAATGATCTCTAGAGACAACAAATATTAGTACATAGTCATGTACTGAAAAAACGTCTTAAAGATTGAAAGTTAACTTTACTTCAGTGGAATCACAGAATCACAGAATGGTAGGGGTTGGAAGGGACCTCTGTGGGTCATCTAGTCCAACCCCCCTGCCGAAGCAGGGTCACCTACAGCAGGCTGCACAGGACCTTGTCCAGGTGGGTCTTGAATATCTCAAGAGAAGGAAACTCCACAACCTCCCTGGGCAGCCTGTTCCAGTGCTCCGTCACCCTCAGAGGGAAGAAGTTCTTCCTCATGTTCAGACGGAACTTCCTCTGCTTTACTTTGTGCCCATTGCCCCTTGTCCTGTTGCTGGGCACTACTGAAAAGAGCTTGGCCCCATCTTCCTGACACCCACCCATCAGATATTTGTAAGTAAGAAAACTGGGAGAAGAGCAGCAGCAGCATCTTTCTAGAGTATGAAAGTGTTTTTGAGGAATAAGAAATCATAAGAGTGATTTGAATGACAAAAGAAACATGCAATCAGAACCACTGCTATTGCACTGGATACCTATGGGAATTTAAAAGTAATCCTGTCACAACTTCTTCTCCCCCCGCAGTATGAACATACTCAGTTTATGGACTTCAGTATCACCATATTAATTCTACATCTTGGCCCACTGTCTCTTATGAACATATGACATTGCCAGAACTACCTGACTGCTACTGAAATGCTCCAAACGCATTTGGCTCAGTGAAATCTACAGCCTAGGTTAGAACAGAGTCCAGAAGCAGTGTCACAGATTTCTAATCAGCACATATTCTCCAGCAATGAGCATATTATGAAAATCTACTGCTAGATAAAGTCATTCTAAAAATGGACTGCCTAAGATAAAAGTGTAGATACTCCTGCTGAGCTGACTGAATGCATTTGAAAAGAAAGAGTCATCATTTTATTGGAATACATTTTCTTGTATAGAACTTTAAGTTTCAATTCAGGACATGTTTAAGCATAGGCCTAATTTTAGTTCAATGTTGCTGTTCCTCTTGAAGTTATAGATCCACAGGTAATGGCTCTGGAAAGGACTGCATGTTTCACCGTGCCACCCCAAAGTACAAACACACATTGACAAAACTCTGAGTGGCTTTGCACTGGCCACTGCACACAGAAGCGCCGTGAGATTTCAAGTGTAAGGTCTAGTGTATGCTGGGAAAAAATTGTCTGGGGTAAATAACACTAACAAAAGCGTTCTTAGCAATCCTAAAAAGCATCTAAATGAGTGGTTGATCCACCTATCAGTAGAAAAAAATTGGCCCCAGCTCCCTACAAACTGTAGTACTATTTCAGAAAAATCTTGCTTTTCACAACATGACAACGTCTCTGGGGGGTGAGGCATCGCACAAGAATATCACTAAGAACAATACCGTCTAGGTTGCAATGCCTTCTTTTTTCCTGTATAAGCCTGGTCTGTGAGATGTTCTAACTGTGCATCAGAAAAAACAATAAACAAAAAACAACCCTCCCAAAAACACAACCTCTGCCAGTGACCTCTGATTTTGCTCTGCTGCAGATCTTGACCTACAGATCAACTTGACAAAAAGCAGTTCTCTCTGTTTTGGATCATATTAATTTCCTGATTGTGAAAAAGAAGACACGCTTGCAATCAACTAATTGCACATCTTAGTACTAAGCAGTAAAAAAGCTGCTTTACAAAAGATTACATGTTAATATTTCTACTGGGAGTGAAACAAAATTGAGTTCTTCAAAGAACATTGGAGCTATATTTGGTATTTTTACGGTAAAATGCATCTAGTAATGATCTTTGAGGAATAACTATGAATTCACTTTTACTCACCATCTGTGACAGCAGTGCTGCTCTTGGTGAGGAACTGCCCCTGCAAGGGTGCCTCTGCTTCACTTGACACCAGGAGGCAAATTGGACAATCTTCTCTTGTTCTACCTAACAGCTACATTTTGAGTGACTAATTGGTTAGAAATCCCTTCAGTGACGAAAAGTGCCAGTAAAAGAAAGAAACAAAAAAAGTTGCATTTAAGCCTGGGCCAAGATTAGAGGGAGACACAAAAAAATAAATATCGTAACAAGATGGAAAAATGAAACCGCTTTGAGCGAGATCAGAGACATAAAGTTTCTACTAGCAGCATTTAGGTAGAAACTACAGGAGAAGCAAATTCTCACAGTACGCTCTTCTCCCTTGCATGTGAACAGCTAATGTACCTATGCAAACCTGCAGTGGTTGAAACTGGGCATGCCACAACCAGAACTGTAAAGCGTTAGGGATGGAGTTTGCCAAAGGCAGCAGCACAGGGCATGTGAAGACACTAGGTTTTGATTGTCTGCTGGGTTCACTTTAGAATAATCTTTTTCACCACTTCATAATTTCACCATGGAAAGTCTCTTGTGTCTGCAAAAGCAGAAGTGTGTAAATGGAAAGAGCTCACGTTGGGGCAATGCCAGACTTAGCAGTTGAGTTGCGAATTGTCTTCAGCACAGCACAGAGTTACATAGGTTTACTTACATATAGCTTTCTGATAAGGAGCTAAGTCAAGACACGTTGTGTCATAACTTCTTTCTTCTTCTATTCTCGGCACTGTGAATATTGCCCAAACTACAACTAATATGGAAATTCAGACTCTGCTATTCCTCCTCAGTGCCATTATCATATTTATAGCTTTTTCAAAAGTCTTGAGATTTGCCATTATGCAAAGGCAGGATGATTTTGATACTGCACACACTGACTAAAGTGTGGTCACAAGAGTGGTCCTGAACTGATGTCTGTCTATTGCTATCGCCTAGATCTTGAAAAGGATTGCAGATTCCCACTAATATTTTCAGAAATTATGTAGTTCCTAACTGTCAATGAAACACTGGAAATCAGAAATCTACTGACATTTTCATTCACTTTGGTGCTTCTCTACTTTCTGAACTCATTGACCTTTAAAATTTGGCCCCAAATCACAGACTATTTATTATGAAACCATGTGCATAAGATCTAAAAGCATTTGTACTTCCCCACTGATTGATTTACATTCATAGTTTGGAAGCACAGCCCATTTGAATCTACAAGCCTAACCAAAATCTGTTATGTCAATTCAGCTTTCAATTTGCAGTAGTTTTTATTTCCTTAGATATGGTAAACCATTGTTCATCTACCTCAGTAACAAAATTTGTCAGCTTTGTACTTATGTCATTACTTCCAACTTATTTGACCAGTTAATTCTAATTGCTCTCCCAGTAGAAGCCATTTATAATTCACTCCGCTGAAAAACTCCATCCAAAACTAAAACAAAAACAGGGCATTTGAACTTCCTACTGAGCCCCAGAGCCTGGAACTGCTTCGGCTGCCATTTCAATGCTTCTAATCTCTTAAATGTAATTGCTTTTATTATATCAGTATGGACCCAACTGGCTACCACTCTTTTTAACCTATTTCTTTCAGCAATCACATTTAACCTCCATCATTAAGCATGGATTATTAGTTGGAAGCAAGGGCAAAGGCAGCACATTATGATGAGAATGGTAATGGGGAAAGTAAGAATAATCAGTTGCGGGGAGGGTTCTGAAAGCATTTTTCATTCTTTGCCTGGGAATGCAGCAGCCACTCACAGTTATGCCCCATTTCCTACGGAAGGGATTACAGCGACTCCTGTATTTTAAGAAAGGAGTTTTATAGTTCTGATCTGATTCTAAGTCAAGCTACCAGGATCTAATACATAAATCATTATATCCCTTATCATCTGCATGAGGGGTACCTGTCCAAAGAGCAAGCACTCTTGCCTTAATGAGCAAGCAGAGGATGAGATGACTGCTGTCGTGGATAGGTTGCAGACTGTCTACGGGCAAGAATGCAACAAGTGTGAACAAACAGCAACAAGAATCAAGAAACTGCTATATACACACTTCACTGGTTCAGGCTCATTGTGGAGGCTTTATTTCATAAGTGTAGTGCAAGCTATTCTCCAAGCCACCCTCGGCTTTCCTGCAGATACAAAACCCTTAGCTATCTACAGATTCTGACCCCATTCCCTAAACATGACAGTTTTTATGAATAGAAAACCTCCTCCAGGCAGAATTCCCTTGTTACTAAAGGGGCACGGGAACAGCCTGCCTTGTCTTTTTGCTGTCACTAAGGTGTGGAAAAATCTCCAGCAAAGAAGTCTTCCCAGCACTGCAGAACATAGCAACCCCACAGGCAGCTCAAGTGAGCCATCTGGAAATGACGGATAAGTGACAAAAAAGAACAGGCCTGCTTCAGTTAAGAATCATTTACATTGATAAAATACAGGAGGTTTAAGTTGACTTTCACTCTGTCACATCAGTTTGCAGCAGTCCTAAACCAAAATGCATGCACACCAGCAGCGATCCTGCTTTAACTAAAACAGCTTGAAATAAACACACCCAAATTTGAGGCGTGGAGCAATAGTTTCATGCAAGTGTCAGTAATGTTTCCTTTACAGGCCAGGCCAGCAGAAGATTACCTCTGTCCTCTACTAATCTGATTACCCCAACCCAGAAGGAAAAATAGCAAATATTGTCTCCAATGTTTAGAAACAGTTTACAAACTGAAAGGATGTTGAGAACTTTCTCCCAGGCACCAGTGGTGCTGAAAGAGTTTGATAAACTGCTGAATATTTCTTTGTAACAGATGCAAGGTCAGCAGAGATGCCGTGATTTTATTTCCACTTTTAAAGTTTCGAAGTTTGGTAGGGTGCTGGGGGCAGAAGGGTTGTGGGGTTTTTTAAAACCTCATGCTGTCCCATAAATCTGGACACAAACAAGCTCACATTGCCCAGACCAATGGCTTATACACGGGATCAAACCTACTCTGACTGAGGCACTACATGACGACTTTAAAAAATAGATTATGGTGAGCTTGCAGTTCAGTCTGTTTCCTAGCAAATGGTAAAAGAGAAGAATGAGGCTGGATAAAAATCTGTCCACAGAAGCATCAGGAAAAAACATTTGTTACATCTGTGTTTGCCAGGTTCAGCTTAATTGGAGTATAACATGGTGCTATTAGCAGGCTGATTGTCTTTTGTAAACTGTTAATGGAAAGCAAATCTCATGTATTTCTTCCTTCTATCAGTAGAAAACAGCTAGAATTGGAAACTTCCCATAAAAAAAAAGTAGTTAGACCACCTGAAGGAGCACGTTGACAGATCGACTAAACAGACTGTACCGCTGTAGGAGACAGATGTATTACAAGAATCTGAGTTTTGGATATGTCTAGGGGCTAGCTTGGAAACATGTATTCTTGCTGAGAATCTTCTACAAGACTGATTTTGGTTATTGGGCACGAGAAGCACATATGAAATTCAGATTAAGTAAAAAAGGAAACATTTTATTAAACTTGAAGGCTCCATGTCCAATCGTCCAAGCCAAACACTACACTTCTGATAAATGAAGGTTCAACACTGCCGACACCTTATACAGTCTTATATCAAGTTGAGTTAGGCAGTAACTGCATTAGATTGCATTAAAAGTCTTTGCTGAGGACACAAAGTTCTTTTACTTAGCATATCATACATTTTTTTCCCTTAAAAAAATCTCACATGTGTTTTTCCTTGTGAAGGAAAAAAAGAAATAAAAAAAAGTGTCAGATGGTAGATCATATTGCTGTCACTTTCCTGGAAGCATCTCAGATTTTTTGGCAACAGGCACACTACAATGATATGAATAGAATTTAACTGTACACAGTCTAGAGAATTATGCAAGTGGCATGCTATGCATTTAACCATAGAGTGAACTCTTACTGACATGTTTGTTATCAACAGCTAATGGGTTGAGTAGGCGTTGAAATCTCTTATCTCTTTGCCCAGACTGTGTTGACCCTTCCACTTAAGTGGAAGTGTTAGCCAGATGAAAATCCTTTCATATTGAAACGTTTTTTTCTAAATAGCTTCTTTTCAGTAAGTCTCAAAACAAATATACATTTATTTTTTTAAATTATGTAAAAATTTATGACAGGAAAAAAAAATTCCCAGATAGATTTAACATGTTGAAAAGAGAAAAAAAAAATTTCCTTAGTTCACATTTCCATGTTTTAAAAGAGTGTACAAGTGTGCTTTGCTGTTAAGCATCCTCCGTTAGCTATAGGAGGCTGGAGAAATGACAGATAATAAGGTTTTAATCGAGAAGGAGACAGATTGGATATAAGGGAACTTCATTCTCACTTCCCTGAAACACACTTCCTCTATTAAGGTGGGTTATTATATATATGAACATGGTAACAAGAATCTGTAATGGAAAACTACTTCATTATATTTGCCTCTTAGTAGATTATGAGCATGAAAACTCGAAGGCTGAATCAAGCAAGTTTCCATTGGGGTCTAATCTTGATCCAGAATTATCTAATATTTTCTTAACCATACAAAAGATAGACATACACAGACACTCCCACAATATCCCCCCCCCCCCCAACAAAAAAATCAGGTGACATGAAGCTAGGAGTGACTTCAGGCAGCTAAAGGACAGAATGAGAATTCAGAATGAACTTGAAAATTGGAGAATGTGCTGGAGGAAGACTAGATGAAATTTAATAGAACATATGTAAATTTCCAGATGTAGATCACTGTCCTCAGCTACACAAACAAGAAAGGTACATGAAAAAAATCCTTCCATTCTACGTGACAGCAGTAAGGTCTCACCTAGGAAATTATTTTGAGACCTACTTTCACGCATGAAACCAAGGTATGGACCGTCAGAAAGTTCAAAGGGAACATAGAGTAGGATCACTGAAACTGAAGATCTAAAATTTACTAGGATAGACTGAATGAGCTGTGGAATGAGAGAAGAGATGGTAATTTGAAAAAACTCAGAAAACCTTATAGTCTTCAAGTATACAAAAGGCTGGTGCAACCTGCTCTCCACATTTACAATGCCCAACGCATATCCGAGTTCCTAAGACTATGGGTTACGAAGCACTGGAATGTGGAGATGCCAGAGAATCTCCAGCCTTGCATGTTTAATAAGTGATAAAACAAGTATTGATCTGGTGAGCAGGAAGACAGGTTAGATCTCTGATTTCCAGCCTTACTGAATCTCTGATTTGCTGCTGCATGGGCTAGCACTGAAAGGGAGGTTTATCAGCCTATCGAGCTCAGGAGACAAGCATAAAGACAAATGAAATCTATAGGGAAATAAATGGTTCTGACAAAAAGCCTTTTACTCCACGTAGGTGTATTTGTGGCCTTCAGCAACGACGACACTGTTTTCCTGCATGCAGTTCTGCACTCACAACCGTTAAACAACCTCTCCCAAAATCTTGCTGGTCAGTGTTCACTACCTAGACTACACACAAATATCCCACGCTTTCTAAATGCATTTGATTTTTTTGAGGTGAATGGCAAGATCTACAACTGAGGTGTTCTTGAGACAAAATTCTCCCACATGGAAGCAACTCTTTCCATCTCCATTTTCTGAACCTTACAATTGCTTTGCTGTCCATTCTGCAGTTCAAAAACAGATTGTCAGATGGAGATGGTAAGTGAGCAGGCCAAATACAATTTCTAGGAGAGGCATGTAGCATTTAGCTTCTTAACTCACCCTTGCTATTATGCTTCCAGGTAGCTATAACAGCTCCTTGCAGTCCAGTGAGATGGACGAGGAAGCACAATCAGACTGAAACAATTTCAACAAACTGGAAAAACAGAGGAAAGTATCTTGTCCTCTCATAAGGAGACAGTTTAAGAGATGGGATTAACATCAGTTCAAGATTACTGACCATTCTCTCCCATTAAATCCGTGTCTGTAATGAAATTTTGAATTTCTATCTGTGCTCAGGTCTGGTTTTGCTTGTATGCTGAAGAATTCAAAGTGTACAATTTGTATTTAGATAATTTAACCTTCATTACATGTCAAACCAGATTCACTCTTCCTCTTGGTCTGAAGTAGCTGAATTGCTCCAATACTGCATAAAAAGGCAGAAACACAAACAAAAGAAATAACTATCTTCTACCGGTTGCTGGTTGTTTTCTGATTTTGCTTTTTATTGTTCTTTTTTTATAGATGGTATTCCCAAGCACATTTTTTAAAAAGAGTTAAGACTTGTATTTTTCCCCTAAAGTGACTGGGACTATTTCATTTTTGAAGGACTTCACAAAAAGAAGCTGATGCGTCACTCAGAAGTATATTTATCTACTGCTTGTTCCTCACTTAAAATAATATTCCCCTTTTTTATGTTTTGATTTCATAACAATTTACTCACCTTACTAGTGCAATTAGGTGATGGCACCTTAAAAACTAAAATAAAACATTGACAGCAACAGTCTTTAAGCACCAATGAGCATGAATGACAAAAACATTTCACAAACGTGTAGAAGTGATACAACGTATGTAAAAATAGCGCATTCAAGAAGATCTGCAACATAGCAGTCAGTTATACTCAGCAGATCTTTAAGATGATTCCACCAGAAGAAAAAATATGTTCTTGGGCCCTTTCGCTGACTATTTTTTGCCTGACTAATTCACTCCACCCTAGAAGAATCTTTACGCTTCCAAGCTCAGAAAGCAGGACTGCTTCATGATCAATGGAAGCTCTTTCCTGGTTTCATTCAGGTGACACGTTATCTGTCTTGGGTGCTTGGACAAAAAAATTAAATCCCTATTTTAGTTCATTCCATATTCTTATGGGTGTGTGTGGCAAAGTTTTGGTAGCAGGGGGGCTATAGGGGTGGCTTCTGTGAGAAGCTGCGAGAAGCTTCCCCCAGGTCCCATAAAGCCAGTGCCAGCCGGCTCTAAGACAGACCCACCGCTGGCCAAGGCCAAGCCAATCAGCAACAGTGGGAGCGCCTCTGGGATAAGGTATTTAAGAAAGCAAAGAAAAAAACTCAGTGGTGAAACAGCAGTGAGGAGAGAGGAGTGAGACGATGTGAGGGAAACAACTCTGCAGACACCAAGGTCAGTGAAGAAGGAGGAGGGAGGAGGTGCTCGAAATGTCAGAGCAGAGAGCCTTCCCTTGCAGCCTGTGATGAAGACCATGGTGAGGCAGATAGTACCCCTGCAGCCCATGGAGGTCCACGGTGGAGCAGATATCCACCTGTAGCCCGTGGAAGGGACCCCATTCCGGAGCAGGTGGATGCCTGAAGGAGGCTGTGACCCCGTGGGGAGCCCCACGCTGGAGCAGGCTCCTGCCAGGACCTGCGGACCCATGGAGAGAGGAGACCATGCTGGAGCAGGTTTGCTGGCAGGGCTTGTGACCCCGTGGGGGAACCACGTTGGAGCAGCCTGTTTCTGAAGGACTGCACCCCATGGAAGGACCAACGCTGGAGCAGCCTGTTCCTGAAGGACTGCACCCCGTGGGAAGGGACCCACTCTGGGGCAGTTCGTGAAGAGCTGCAGCCTGTGGGAAGGACTCACACTGGAGAAGTTCGTGGAGAACTGTCTCCCGTCAGAGGGACTTCATGCTGGAGCAGGGGCAGAGTGTGAGGAGTCCTCCCCCTGAGGAGGAAGGAGCGGCAGAGACAACATGTGATGAACTCACCGTAACCTCCATTCCCTGTCCCCCTGCGCCGCTCGGGGGGGAGGAGAGAGAGAAACGGGAGTGAAGTTAAGCTTGGGAAGAAGGGAGGGGTGTGGGGAAGGTGTTTTAAGATCTGGATTTATTTCTCACTATCCTACTCTGATTTGATTGGTGATGAATTAAACTCCCTTTTCTCCCCAAGTTCAGCCTGTTTTGTCCATGACGGTAATTGGTGAGTGATCTCTCCCTGTCCTTGTCTTGACCCTTGAGCCTTTCATCATATTTCCTCTCCCCTGTCCAGCTGAGGAGGGGGAGTGACAGAGCGGTTTTGGTGGGCACCTGCCATTTATCCAGGTCAAACCAAAACACATATACATTCTTATAAAAGTACTACCTTCAAATCATGTTTCATGTTTTTAAATGTTAGGTAATATAGGAAGATCTGTCTTCACAACATATGCTTTATCTGCCCATCAAAAATGTTATGCACACTCAGAACTGGCAAAACCTTCAGACTTTCTTCCCCACTGTTTTCCCACTCTGATCTAAAACCAAGCAAAAAACTCACAAGCTAGCTGCCATTTGTAAATATTTAATAAATACTGTAGGAGAAGGTTCCAAGAATAATTACTTTAGATTATATTTTGCTACACCATAGATATCTTCATTGGTTGCAGAGCTGAATGACAAACTATTATAAAAGCAAGTCTAAAGCACTGCATATTTATGCTTGCGTGTGATTTGCATGAAGAACAAACACATCTTACAAGGAATGCAAACAAACTTCTTAGCAGCAAGATAAGCTACAAACAGAACAATCTGCACATCAGCTAGCAGCACAAATGACTTTGGGTTACAGCTTTTCAGACTCTTGCCAAACTTTACACTGAAAACAATTATTGTTCTTATTTCTTCCTAAATTGTAAGTTTTTCTACTGACTTCAATTGGAGTCAAGTCAGTATTAGAGAAGCATAGAAACAATTTAAAAAATATGTCTCTCTCGGAGAAATCTATCAGGACTGAAAACTTTGAACATAAAGCACCTTTCACTCACGAATCCTACCACATTCAGAAGTACTTGGGCCCTTTTCTTCCCCTAGGACAGTGGTGTATTCACCCTGACCTCACTTTCAGCAGATAAACGCCATGGAATCCTTATGGAAAATAACTCAAAGTAAATTATTCTATAAAAAATAAGGAGATCAAAGGAACTTTCTCAGTATCTACTGTATTCTGGTAATAAAACTATAGATACCAACTCATCTGCATGTAGAAGTGACAACTGCAAAGGCGAATCAATTTTGTATTCATGGAAGACCTACAACTCAATTTTGTTTTGTGCCTACTGCAAATTGCCATTCTAAATCCTGGTAGAGAGTTTCAGAGACCAGAGTTTTCCTGTGTCTTTTCAGTTGGTTAATCTTCCCACAGACCCTTGCAAAAGCCATCATTCTCTGGAAGGGTCTTGCCACAAGCCTTACTTTTAACCTCTTCAGTTACTAGACAAAGGGAACAAGATGTCAGCTTCCTGCTTTCCAACAGCACAGTAAACTTAGACTTTTGTTCCCGTCAGTTCACTCCTGTTTCTAAGCCAATGTCTGAAATGAAGTATTTTGGGTTTTACTAAATGATGCTTTTTTTGTTCAACAGAACATAAAACTCTGGGGTTTTGTTGTATTAAAAGAAAAATTACAAAATTTTGTTAATCTGCAGCAATGTTTCCACTTCCCCTAATTCAACTGATTTGGAAACTAAACTTAGTCAATTATGCACATTCCCAGAGGGCAAATGCAGCCTAGTTCTCAATGCCTCTTAAAAAGCTGACAAACTACCTTTACCAATTAATTAGCACACAGTTCCCATTAAAATGTGTGGACTTGTCGTTAAGTCATTAAATTCCTTGGCTACTTCCAGTGATTAAAATCCACATCCCCAAAGCTTAGCAGGATATTGCCTGTGTACATCAAGGTGCTATTGCATGAATGATGAGCAATAAAATTAATTTACAGAAGTCTGAATTTAATTGACCATGCTGCCAGCTTCCCTTTCAAGTGATTGCAGGGACAAGTTACCAGTTTAAATTAAAATCTCATGTATCATTACAAGAACAACAGAAATTGATTGCAACATCTCTTGATTACAAACCTGGGAGGATTAGAAGCTCTTGAAGTTTCATAATTTAAGAATGGTATGTCTACACTTTTATCAATCTACCACAATATTAGAACTCCTACTAGGAGCTTATGAAGGATTTTTCTTAACAGGATCATACACCTAGATCCAGAAAGAGAGCATTTTAATCAGAAAAAAAAAAGTATTAGTTTTAAAATATTTCCAAATTAAAAAACAAAAAGCACAAAAATATTATTAATGCTTTTCCATGAGCAGTTTTTAACTAAGTAGTATTACAAGATGCACTTTTATTTTGATAACACAATTAAAGCCCATTTTTAATTTTTAATGACCTCAATACTTCTTCCATTTTTGTGCCGTTTTTTTTTATATGCCTTTGTCATGGCTGAACTGATCACACTGTGCTATGCAGAGGACTGTGATAAAAGTTAATGATTAAACACCTACTGTGCAGAGCTGATTACTAGTAGCACTATTTCACAGTAACGGCACTTTGAGGGAGGAACAAGCATTTTTTTGCCTTTCCTTGCTGAAAGCCAGTAGCACCACACCGCAAGTCATCATATTCAGCTGCAGTCAAGTTGGTGGAGCAAGAAAGTCTGAAAGAACCCAGCTTCCCACCAACGTAAACTTCTTTGTGCAATCAAGTGTGGCTTGAGCATCTTTTTGATGATCATAGCAAGAGACAGAGATATTAATTTCCTACAGGCATTTTGATCCCATTTCACATTTCATAAGAAGAAAGGGAGAAGCATCCCTATAACGTTTCCAACACATCAAAAATAGGATCTCCCCACAGATATGCACAGGACTCACAGGTCAAGCATCATACGGGATTTCACAAGCTCTTTCTTTGTGCAGTAAAAGGCCAACTGCTGGGTCATGTCTGCTGCCCAGACAGTTTTCATCAGCAATAACAAGCACTGTTTCTGACCTGAACAGCAAAACCATCCTTCAGTGACAGATTCCCTCTTCTCTACCAGCAGAGCAGGAATCTGTGACTTCAGATGTAATGATGCCTTAGAAGTTGTGCATTTGTTTCTTAAGGACTGTGCAGCTGCTACATTCTTGCATTTTTTCTGCTGCTAAAATGACAAAATTCAGGAGGATTCTGCTAAAAATCAGACAGGTTTTTTTGGACTCCATAGCATCCTACGACCAGTAAACCTGAAATGATGATACATGGAGAAATAAGCACATTTTTGCCACGGCACGATTGCATTTCAGCAAGTGTCCCTGTGAGCCTACACATGAAGATAAAGGACAAACTATATGAGGACTATAATAGAGGAGAGACATGTAGATAAAGATTAGGAAACATGAATCTGGAACTTCGACAATTAAGAGAGGTAAGAAACCTCTTTCATATTACATTCCAGTATGCCAGAAGACTGTCAGAGGATTAAAAAAAGCCCTAACCGAACCAAAAAACAAAAGCAGTGTAATCCTGTTGTAATTGGTATATTCAGCATTGACTTTCAGTGATAAAAGAAGACATCTAAAAGTTTTATTCTGGATCATAAGGGCACAGATATTGAATGTCTGTTTAATGGCCAAAGCTGTAGTTCTAGAACATTGTCTTCATGCAAACACCCATTTAGGGGAAGAGGAAAAACAAATAAACAAAGCATAGTTTCTGGAGTTCAAAAAATTTCAAGTCAGCCAATTTCAAGAGCTTCAACTACCAAAGCTCCTAAACCCATATTTATTTCTTCAAACATTTTCCTTCATTTTTAGCTATCATTGATGCTGCTGGATACATCACCTACTAAAATTAAATTCAAATGTTCCAAAGCTACAATTACATCCAGTGAAAAGCTGAAGTTTGGAGGAAATCTTTTTAACTAGTGAGCATGAAAAGTCAGCATTGATCAAAATACAATTAAACATATTATGCAGCATCATTTCCAAACTAAAGCAGGACTATCTTTGTTTTCTTTCTAAACAGGCTGAACAGTTTTCCAGGCTTCTGTAGTTTTCAAGCCTAGATCTGCATTCTGAGCTTCAAACACAACTCTGTTTCAAATCTGATTTCTTCTTATTTCTTATAGGCTTCTATCTGTCAATGCAATTTTTCTTGCTCCTGACATTTGTCACAGATACTCAGTTTAGTCTCCTGATGAACCAAGCAGGACTTAAAACTACAGCAATGATGAATGACAGTTGGCAAAAATTGCTGGAAAGTTGACCTCCATTAAACATATGTGAGTGACACTAGTAGATCTTCTCATACTGGGAGTGAAAAAGAAGCACTATCCCTCTCCACCCCATTTGAAGCACTTTGTTTCTTTTTCATTTTGTGTGAACTTATCGCAAGAAAAAACACTCTAAAGAACTCTTCGTTTAGATAGACATATCAATCAGAAAAAGGAGGAGGCACTGAAACTGAAATGATAGGACAAAATCCTCACTAAAGATATTACTTACTGAATCAGAAATGAAGTGATGTAGAAGGGGTCAGGTTTGGTTTGGTTTGTTTTACCAGATCAGCAAAGTGGTCAACATTTTATCTCTGTGGAATAAAATGGGTTCTTCATTTATGTTAGAGGTTAGATAAACCATTTTTAGAGCTTAATGGATGTCTTTATAAATAATTTTCAATTCTTTCTTTGAGCTTCTTTTCCGCTATTCAGAATCTGAAGGTTAGAAAAATTTGAAGCATATCCCAAACATGGAAAAACTTCATGGCTACAAATACTAGCAATTACCTCGAATTTTCTATTGCAGATTGTTGTCAGCTGGAAAGCCAAATGTAATTAATATCTCTAATTTAATGAAAAAGCTTTCTTAACTGAAAACCGTGTTTCAGAAATTGCTCAGATTAGTTTAGTTGCTACATCCTACCATCTCAGTTTCTGTTATCTACAGAAAGAAGAGCATATGCTTTCATGCAGGAAGAGGCAGAGTCTAAGATTTACACAGAGAAAAAAACCTACAGTTTCTCAATATATTTCTATTGACCACCTTTAGAAATATCACTACTGTGAAAAGGTGCACGAGTATTTAAATAAGTGCATACCTTCAAACTCCGTTCAGGAGTTTTCCCTCAGTGACACAGAGTAGTTGGCAGTATCACTGCACAAGCAAGGCTGTTAATCTCTAGCTTAATGTCACACAAAGTTAATTTGTCAATCCCCTTGGACATGACACTGAAAAATTCCAATACACTGATTACACTTCCTGCTATGAACACAGGATTGTACTCACAAATTCCTACATGCTCAGTTTCTCAAATTTTACTGCCGTGTTTGAATAATAATTTGTTACATGCTATTTTCCGTGCTCTTAAAGCACAGCAAAATACACTAGCAGAAATGGAACAGGAAATACCACTTAAGTCTAAAGATTAAAAGTAGTGTCTCCTTCACACAACAAGATTTTGAGTTAATACACTTAGCCTATACCAATTTTGCACCGAATATGGCAAAAATCTAGCAACCAGTCTTAAAAAAAGCCTATTTCCTGCAAAAAACTACCATATTTCGCAGGAAGACTTGTGTTGATGAGCACACTGGGGCACCACTGACATTTGAAGATGTGATTTTTCACCAAAGCACTAGAGCATTCTGTGACTGTCTTACCACGGTAGGCTTCCAAACCTGTCCAGAAGTTTAGGATAAAGACTGAAACGGAAGGAGGAAAGGGAGAAAGTGAGAGGCATTTTTATGGACTGCACTGAATTTTCTGTAAAATGAATGGGAAATCCTGAAAAATGAATGTAAAAATGTTGAGGTCTTACCACATCTCTGTCTTTAAATTTGCAGGCAAACACAATCAACACAGCTTTTCACATACTTGGCGCATGCACAGCTAAAAAATTTTGCCAGTAGTGTGAAAGTAATGACTCCGTATTATAAGCAGCACAAGAATGTCTTCAGTTTAGGCAAAGGAACAGAACATCTGTGTCATCCCTTGTCTCAAGTTTCTCTCATGTTCTTTTGGAACATATTAAGATATAGTTTACACGTCTCCATCGGTCAAGGTCTCCTTCTTCGGTCTCTTTCTTGTTAATGGCATCTTTTCTGGAACAAGGAGTCTCTCTGGTCTCTTTCTTATCCTCCACTTCAGCCACACTGTCACTCAGTTTCCTTTAACAGTTGCGACCATAGTCAAAACCCCCCAAAATGGGTTGTGAAACATCTTCACCTCTCTGCTCTTCTTAGGCTTGGATCTAAGTAGAGTGAAACTATTGGTTGCCCAATAATAAATTCAAGCAGGATGTAAATTTGGGAGCTTTGGAATGCTTCCAAGCTTCTGGGTCTGGTCATATACCCTACCTGCATCCACAGCAGGGGAGGACTCTAGAAAATCATACTCTTGCCTACATCCTGGTGTCTTTTGAAAGCAAACCCATCCACACAGGAAGAGTAGGAGTCATAGCTCACATTGACCAGGTCTTCACAGTGCATAGTCACTGCTTGGCTTAGAAATCACCTCAGCTGAACAGATGGTGTCCCAGTTCAGATACTCTCATTTCCTTTAGAGAGCGAAGTCATTAAGAATTAACTTCTCTGACAAGTTCTTTATTCTTTTTCTGACAGAGTAGATGGTATGCGACAAATTCTGTGCTGGCTGATGGCTGAATAACAGAACACTAAAAAAATTCATAGTTTCACAACCTTAAATGCAGCGAATGAATCAGGCAGAACCCCTCCCCCAAGTCATCACAGGGTTGGATGATCTCTTTTAACCAGAATCCCCAGATTCTACAAAGAAAATATGCTGTTAACTGACAAACTTTCTTCTCCCAAGTCTGTACTCACATGTCTGTAAGCCATCAGAAATAGCTACCAGACCATGAAAAGGCAGGGATTAACCCTCTATAGAATGTTTGGGGTTTTTTTATATAGGCAGGCATTTTACATATATTTCTATTTGGCAGGCAAACCATTAACTATGGGTAAATTACTGATTCTCTAGTGATTTCTCTGTGTCATTCCACATCCAAACTTTTCTAAGTTTATCTGTATAAAGCTCCTTTTTTGAAAAAAATAATATACTGTCCTCAGTTTCTCTTTTCTCCATGTTAATATTCATTGCTTTATTTTGACAGAACTATATTGCCTTTTGATGTGAACTAGGCTGACCAGACAGATTCTCTTGTTCCTTAGACTTTACTGGTATGTATCATCACTGTCCTAGAAAGTCATGAGTCATGGATTGTTAGAAGCATTGTTTAAGTAAGACATGGAAACAACCCCACTGTACGACTCATTATGCAAAAATATTAATAAAGGTGGCTGATAAATCATGTTAAATAGTTGTTCAGATGCTTGGCTGACAGCAGTTCCTACTTGTTATTCCTCTTTATTTAAACAGAAACTAAAAAAAAAGCTCTTCTGATACTTGAGGTTAAAGCAGGAACCTGTTCAGTAGATGTCTAATACAGAGCCACTAAGAATTTGTATTTAAAGAGTTAATCTAAAACCATAGTACCACTCTATCACGTATGAAAACTGAGTTTCTTTCAGTGAAGCCAACAACATAAAAAACCCCATTAAAGTCTGTTGTTTTCCCTTCTTTAAAATGCTCAAACAATCTTTTCCAGTGCCAATATTTTTTCCATCACATTCCTATCAGAATTTTTCCCATTAAGAAAAAAGCAAAAATATAGCAAGTGTTTGATAAAATTGTAAATTCTTCATGGGAATTGTCCCTAACAACATTGTTTCATCTAGCTGTAGCCCATTGGCTGAGATTTTAACCGGTCTCAGACTGTTTAAAGTCTGAAATTGATCGATAAGCAGTGTCCTTCATACACCAGCAAGAAATATAATCCTGTGGTAGTTTTACTTGTGTGCATTATTATTCCTCATCCTTTCCCTGTTTTGCCCCTGGGAAGATATTGACTCACTGCTAATATTCCATCAGTAAATTACTATTAAGCCCTGTGTGTCTAGAGTCAGAAAAGTGAGGGCCTGGAGTCCTTCCAGACTTCAAAGAGTATATGATCAGACTCCTGTTCTCACTGTCATCTGCATCTTGCAGCCCAAATCAAGAGTTATATCCACCAAAAGCCATGTGAAAGGACAATATCTGAAAGAAAAGTTAATATTCCTCTAGGAATTAAAAACAACTATCAGTCCAATCCTAATCTAATAAACATTTTTCCAAGAAAAGTTACGAGCTGAAAAAAAACAACTGTCTGGGAAAACAATACTTTGAAAACAGTTCTAGGTATTATATTACACATTTACATTTCTGACGTACTTTCATGTTCTAATATACAGAACTTCATTTTGTAGGTGCATTCCTTTTCAATGTCTTGATTTCAAATTCAAACAAGAAAACAGTTTTAGTAGTACATCAATATTTAATTAAATTCTTGTGTGCTTGCACTTTTTTTTTTACAGGGAAAGAAATCAGAGCTATTTGTCTCAGTCCTTTAAATCACCATTGGCTTTAATCAATGAAGTTTTCAGGCTTTTTGATGTCACAGCCATAAGCTAGACATTTCAGAGCTAAATTATGGCTATTGGTCATTTTTGCAAGAAAAGTCTTTGGCCATTACATTCCAATAATTACCAGTATTCAATCCTCAAAATCAAATATGAGTAATTAATCTGCTGGAAGACTACTAGCCTATGGCATAGACTTTGATTTTCATTGGACATCATTTACATGCATTTACCTGTAACAGTAACAGGAAAGGAAAAATTTCATTAAAAAAAGAAATGGAATACATCTTTCTCCATTATTCTCAGGAACTGAATCTCTCAGAACCACTTTGACTTTCCTGGACACTGAGGATGCTTGCTAGCTATCCTACAAATGTGAAATTAAATCCTGCAAATACCTAACAGATGTTACTACTCAGCATAAGGAGCCTTCCAAAATGAGATTTGTGTCAATCACTTTCCTACTGTCAATTTCTCCAAGATTACCACACGGGTCTTTGGGGACAGTTACACAGGAAGATAAGTGATTGACCACTGGCTGCATGTACGGGTGTTTTCCAAGGGATTTGTACTTCATTGTTTAACTCCAAATGAATGCTTAATAGATGAAAATAAGCATGACAGAATGCCTTATTAGTCTATGACCTGCCTCCTAATGAGATGATTTCAAATTAAGGAAATTCAAACCAGAGAAAACAGAATGTGATGATTAAAGATGAAAGACAAAAGTGAAAAGTTGAGCTGACAAAACAAGAGTGAGATAATCCAGTTTTATTCCTGCAATCAATAGAAAAGTCTACAGGCTATGTTTTTAGGCAGTCTTTTTCGCAGGTGGCACTTCAGCCAGAAAGTAGAGACACTACAAGGAGTGAAGGTGTAATAGTCCCAGGTTTAACAAGATTTAGACTCTCTGAGAAGAAAAATAGGATGCAGTTTAGTAACAGTCAGTGTCTAGCAAGGCTAGAAGTCTTGGTAATCAAAGAACAGAACACAAAAACACACTCTTGCTAACATGGAAATCAACAGCTCAAAATTTAACTGAGTTCATCTAATATAATATACTGTAATTGGAATTTCCCATTATAGTGCTAAGAGAATGGCACATAACACTGCCTTTACATGCTATGTAAATAAGTGCATTGTAGATACAAACACAGTATTAAATACAGCCACTTTCAAAGTCCATTGGTGCTAATAGAAAACAGCCTTGATTTAATCCGAATTATCTCTATTATAGGTTTTTGACAGTGTGAAGATTTCTGGAAAAGGCACAAACAAGGCACTATGAGGTATTATACTGGACTATGTTCTCTTTACACTTCATAATTACTTAGTACTAATTCCATAGCAAAACGTCAAGAAGTCAATTTTAACATCTTTATTTTTTATGTTAGCAGTAAACCTTTTCTGTCCTATAGCATCAATGTAGAGTGACCCGGACTGCCTCCTAGGCATGCAGAGGCACCTATCACCCAAGAAGGCACACTCCTGTCAAGCACAGAACAATACTACTCCTGAAAGAAACAGGTGTCCAAGTGTCTCCTGATATGCTCAGAACCATAGTACCAAGTCTCTGCAAGGCCCTGATCTGCCAAGATTTACTCTCATCAGCTTAATTCTCTGATGCTACATGTTCCTAGAGAGAAAAAAAATGTGAAAGTGGAAGGAATATTTCTAGCCTTATGGGCAAAAAGGTGACAACAAAAGAGATGGTGGGCATCGTGGCAAAGAACCTATGCCCTCACTCAAACTTTGATCTACAGTATTTTCTTTGCAGGACCAAAAGACAGTATAGCCTAGAGTTTTCAGTATGTTTCCTAAAACAGTTCTAAATTTGTATCAAAGTTCAGGAAGACAAGTCTTCTCTGACGTGACTATTTTCATGGCACTAAGAGAAATTAGCATCTCTTAACAGGTGTTTTCCAGGTATTTTATTGTGATTGCAATAAAAATATACAAAGAGTATTGCCAGAGCCCAAATTCTCGCTTCTTGGTGATACCACATGCACAAGAGAGAAGGAGAGGCAGAAGGCTATGTCTCTTGGTTGGTAGCCCCAGAAAATGACTGTCATAGTAAGCAGAAAGCAAAATGAAACAAGCCACACCATTTGTATTCTTCAATCAATCTTCAGTCTCAGCACTGCACTTAGAGTGTTCTGTGTGTCTCACCTCACTGTTGATCTTTTAAGCCCACAAAAAAAACCCAAACCAAACAACAAAAACCCCTTATTTATTCTATTTAATCAAGCCCCCAGGGGTGAAAAAGTTACATTCTCTAAATATTTGACCTGCAAGACAGCAGTTATGGCATAACATCCTGAAGGCTGTCCTCACCAATCCATGCCTGCAATGGGTAGAGGTACACTCACCATGCAAAAGGTTTGGTTGGACACATCAACAGTTACCAAGGTGAAAAAACACATGGCTGGAACACTGGTTTGCAATATCCCTGAAAAAAAAAGTGAGTATTTCTCTTTCTTGTAAAATAAAAACATTACAGATGCACAAATATCCTCATTACAGACAGCAATGGGAAAGAATTTAGAAGCAGTGCATGTCAGTCAAAGCTGAGAATTTCATAGTTATGTAGTAAAATGCTTCTGTAGTTGGCAGCACTGTAACAGAAACAGGGCTGTAAGAGTTGAACCTAATATCTTCAAGAGCCTTTTAGGAGAGGTCAACGAAAAAGGGAAAAAATGCAAAGCACACTTCTGTTTGTGGAAGAAACCATCCATCATTTGCACTGCAAAATTCTTAGGTAATCTTTTGGAAAGACCCAAACACAGCTGTGTTTATGCTTTCAGATACATACTTATATTCATCTGAATATAACAATAGTAGGTAATATTAAAAATTAATTAACTAAATGTGTTCTGTAGGAGTCTGCTGTCTCATGATACATTTTTATAATCTTGGTAGAAAGAAAATAATGCAGGATTTAGTATGAAAACTTGCTTATTATTCTCTTATTCTTATTACTCTCTTTTCTGGATTCCTAGGTAACGAGTGCAAAAATACATCAGAAACTTCCTAGTGAAAAGAATTTCTAATACAACCTAAGTCTAAACATTATCATCATTTTGAGAGATATTTCCAAATGTCAGAGAGCAAATTACATTCGATGTCAAGCCAAAGCATTTCAGTGTGGAAGCATCACTTTAGGCTTCTATTAATAGAACAATCTATTTTGAGAAGGAAACACTGCTCTTATTTTACGTGGTCTCCCTTGGAGTTCAGGAATTCAGCATGAATTTCTCATCATGCTTTCAGTCTAGCTTTTTTAGATTTCTAGTTTTCCAAAGCACAGAGTGTGCTCTTGATTTCTACTAGATAACTTCATTATTTTCTGATATTTCCATTCATGGTCTCTTACAGTACTTCTAAATGTTTAAGGTTAAGCACATTCCAATCTGTTATTTTCTAATTAAACATACATTAAAACATGCAGGTATTATTGTTCATCTCAAACCTTAGCATCTTTGCTCCTGGCTTACATGAACAAGTCCGCATGAGTTAAAATGCTTACTAGCCAAGATTTAGAGATGGCAAAATATTTAGTATCATGCTCATTTGAAGTATCTATTAACCTTGAAATGCATCCAACGCTTTTCATATTTCATGCCTTAAAAATTTTGGCCACCTTTTCAGAATGAAAGAAGCCCTTTTCAAAGAGATTACTGAGACTATTAAGCTATTGCTTGTAGCTGCAAGTTCTACTTCCAAAAATAATCCTCCCTTACTTCCACAGCATTCTGCAGCAACAGTAGTAACCAAGGGTGAATTTCTTTCCACTGCCTGAGAATTGTAGCACCTATATGCCTCTTAGTCAATGAAAAAAGACATAGGTTAGCATAAATTGTTCCTTGCAAGTACTTGAGACAGGTGCCGAAAATGGATATCTTCAGAGAAATTAATCTTCTTAGCTGAGATCAAATATCTAGAGTGTTTATAAATGGCTTGGATCTGATGAGAGGCATGCCACCAAAGCAGCTTCCTCTTCTATGACAACAGTAAAGCCCGTAGGTCTCCAAGGTAATTAAACCACAGAGAGATGTTAATGTAAATTAACACCACTAGCAGTTATCCAGAGCCACTCAAACAATGACAGAAGTTAGAATTAAATTTGATCCATTATGCATTCTACCACAAAACAGACTTCTTACCGTGCAAAGAAAATCCAGAGCCATTGGTACACTTATGATCTTCTACAGGTAACAACAGCACATGAGGTATGAGGTTTTCTGACTGTTTTTGACTGCCTGTTATAATACCCTATAGACAAAAAATGTTACGAAGATGCCAGCCAGAAGAATCCTACCAGTACCTGTGAGGGGATTTTGCCAACAGTGAGAGCGACAGATCTGTAGATGGAGGTCTAGCATGATATACGGCTCCTCTGGCTACACACCACATACAGTCAGGTAAGCAACACTTCAGGAACCTTCACTAAAAAAAGTGCCATTATTAACTGCAGTGCTGGAGCAATGTCAGCCCTTCAGTTCTGGGACTGGCAAGGTGGGCTTCAAGAGGTGACAAGAACAGGCCGAAAGATAAATATGGTAAAGAAAAGAGTCAAGAAGGGAAGCAGTAGAGGGAAGAAAAAGGAGAAAAAATACTAGGAATATTGTGCTTGGGGGAAGGGTGAGGAGTTGAAGTTTTGAGGGAATGATACACTTGTGTCTTTATCCTGCTTTTTTTTCCCGAGAAACAGTTGCACAGCATCATTTGTATTCAAAACTAATGTAGTTATCATCATGAATCCAGAAGCAATTACTGCTGACTTGGAACTAGTTCAGACTTAACACTATTTCTCTGTCATCTCAGGCTCCCATTAGTTTGTGCGCTGTTAATAGTAGCTGCAATATTTCTGGATTTTACTGCTTGCTGACCACTAAGTTACTATGAAGAACACAAGAGATCAATAAACTGTCACAGCTTGCACTCCTCAAAATGTCCTCTGATCTCTTTGAGACCATCAAAATCCTAAAAAGTGTTCTGCAAAGAAAAAGCACTCCTGTTACTGCTTAATTGATTTTAATTAAATTATTTGTCCAAGATCTTATAAAAGACTAATACACCAAGGATAAGGCCACTATGCCATCTTCATTGGGCAATATTGCCTCCTGACATCAATGACATCCATAAGTTGATCAACTTTGAGGGTTTAAAAATAAAAGATACTTTTAATATCTTTATCCTCCGAAAGATACGGCTACCCTGGACACTTTTATTTGTATGCTACTTAAACAGAGCAAAATTCTTTTACTTATTTGTAAACGTTTTTAAAGCTTATTTTGGGCCTCTGGTTCATTTATATAGCCTGCTTATGACCTGGCAACACCTGCAAAGCACAAATATCATGATAAGTGTCTAAACAAAAAAAAAATCTAAGGTTTCTTGTCTTCAACATCCCTCTGTTGCATTCACGTTCCCGTCTTCAGTTAAAGACTCAGACCATTTCCTATTCAGCTAGATACTGAACCATCAATTCAGTTCTCACCTTGATGAGACTCTCACCTGACTCAGTAGCACATGTTAAGTAATGGCCCTGACCTCGGTGCAGTGTCTATCAAATAACAAGCTTGCCTGTGCAGGGTGAAGAACCTACTGCAATCCCTGTGAGAAACCATTTATACCACACTGTGTTTGCAAAGCCTGCAATGTTTCAAAGGGTTATTAGAAGGACGAGAATAGTAAGAGAAAAAAACACTTGAATTAACACCTGTTTATCTAACTTAAGTTACAGTAATTATATAGTTTTGCTAAAATCTTACAGTGGGTTTGATATTTGGGCTTAAGAAGCACAAACAATAAAGAACATCTGGACTTTAACTTAACTTCTATTAAGTCATGTAAGAGCATTTCATGTCTGTTATGGCATTCCTGACCCACTCATTTAACCATTAAAGTCACTATGACTAAGCTGGCACTGGCAAGCCAAGCACCGCTGAACTCCCACATCCAGGTACACATACAGGTTCTTTTCTGACTCCATATTGAGGCAGCACTCAAGTGCAAACCAATTCTCAGCCCCTTGGTCTTGGCTTCTGCAGAAAGGAGCCAAGGTAATTGAACTGCAAAGAAGCCACAAAAAATGATCTGAAGAAACCCTTGATTTGGACCATCAAGGTATTTCTGCCACTCCTAGTTAGAGGTAATATTCAGCTGTGGAGGGCACTAGGTCTTCAGAAGAGGGTATAAAATAATCTCTTCTGCAAAGTCATATGGCTGGCAGATATCTCCTGTGCACTCACATACACACACATAACAAGCCTTCAAATGTGAACAAGAGAACAGAAATGAATGTAGTATTACATTTCCTAGGGTTAGACTCAGGTAAGTTGAAGCATACTCTCTTTGATAGGCTTCTCTGATATATTTTCAGGGCAGAAACACCTTTTGTTGTCCCTTGATGGAAGTAAGCCCGTGCAACCATGAGGTCTTTAAGCCACCAAGACAACTGCTAGTTCCCCACCTTCCCCAGTACACTCTATCCCTCCATATCAGTTTGTGGTTTAATTATAGTTTTCCTCCTCCATCCTCACTCTTGGTTTACAATTCACTCCTCTAGGATGTGCAATTGCTAAAAGGAGATAGACTTACAGAACTAAAAGACTGTCTCCCTTGAAAACCAACAGAGAAAAAAACATGCTTGTAAGGTGCAACTGGTCTTATTCTCAATTAGATGTCTTTGTTTGATCAAATCGTGTCTGATCCCAGAAATACTTACTTTTCTACTGTTTAATACTGCTACTAATTCAGAGGTAGCTGTCAAAAGTTGAATAAGGCTAATTTAACTGAAGTTTTCCATACAAATTGTTCCCCAGTTTTATTGCTGTAGCTAAAAAGGAATTCTTGGCAAAATGAAAACAACGCACATAATTTCCCTAATAATTCTTGAGCACAGAGCCTTCAGAGGTCCTCCAAGATTCTTTTCCTCTCCAGAGAGGCATCTGGCTGTTATTTCTATAAATTAGGCCATTTCTTGTTCAGTCAGTTTCCTTCCTCTTTACCTAGTCAGCCTGATAAATTGGATTTTTCTTTTACATGACATGCTCCTCTCTCTTGTCCTAATCCCATGATCAGCAGTTCGTTCATCATTTCATGGCTTTTGCATCTAGAACACTGTCTTCTCTCTTCTGTTTCTGGGAAATTCCATTATGCTCAGCTTCAGCCTTGTGCAGAGAAGAAAAACTCCAGTACTCCTTCGCTCTTCTCCGTTCCCATGTCTCTCTTCTGTTCTCATATGAACAGGAGCTCCCTTTGTTAGAAGACTTCCATTAGGAACAGAGTTTCAATTTAAAGCAAGTGGTGAATATGCTTTTACCTTCAACAATGTAACCAGATGTAAACAATGTAAACAGGAGAGTCCTGACTGATGCTATTAAATATGTCACACATCAACTCCCATGGAATCTGTGGACTACTATGGACTATATTGCACATTTTTTCTCTGCAAGTCTTAACAGATGGTTTACACTAAGATTTCCATCAAAGAATTCAAGTCCACAACCAGCAGCCTGAACCCCCTGTTCTCTGGCATTATACCCAGACATGATCACGATAGTAACAGAAAGTGATTTTCAGACATACACATTCCCACAGATTGAACATTTTGAGTGAAAGAGCTGAAACTGGTTTCTTCCTTAGAAAGAGATAATTTGAACAATAAATTTCAGAAGCACAGACAACAACAGACTTGTGATCAATTGGAATTATCTTTACATGACCTGGAGATTTCTAAACAAAAGAACCAAGTCTCAAACTACAACTCTTACACCCACGGAGCAGTATGTTCTGCTGTGCAAGATCAAAGCAAGAGCTGAAACAGTGAAACACCCTCCCCTCAGTTCTATCTCACTCTTTCCAACTCAGAAGAGTCCCTAGGAAAAATGAATGTGGGACAAACTACTGGTCTAGTTTTGCTTACAAGTTTTATTCCACAGTGAATGCTACAGCAAAGATGTAATAAATCATCTGAAAGAAATTAAGTTCCCAGAGCAACCATGCTGAAGCATATTAAGTTAGATGCGATTCTGACAAATGTTTGACAGTGCATATCAACTTATTCTAACATTAGATTCCCCAGCCTGCTATGTTTCTTTAGGTCTGGTATCTTGGAAGCAAATTGTAGGTGGGAATACAAGTTTCTTTTTGTATAACCCTGAAACAACATAGTATATATCTGCAATAAAAAAATCCAACACCTGAATACTGGGGATTTCTGCAGCTGAACACCTACTGCAAAACCAGAAATAAATTCTAGCTTTAGGTTAGCTCCACCGTTGGAGGTAAACCCTAACAACATGACGGTTCTCTAAATAGTTAGACTCCTTCGTGTTTCACTCCTCTATACAAGCATAAGAACGAGGAAATACATTTGTTTACTACCTCTTTTAATCCACATCATTGGTGTCCTCAGGATGAAGGCCTTACATCCTGCTGCTCAGTATGCAGCTCCTCCTATGTCATATTCTAGCATAAAACAGTTCAGCTTTCACACGTGACCAGAAAACACAATATAGATTACTGTACCACCATAAACTATATAGATTCTTGAAATAAATTCTATTACTAAGAAAAGGATACACTGAAAAATTAATCCAAAATTAAGCAAGCTCTAATGAATACATCCAATCAACAAACACGAGTGTTACCAGATTGGCCCTTCAGCTAAATATCCAGTCTTTGTGTATTGCTGTACTATAGACATTGATTGATGAATTATGGCCAAGTTCTAGTTTTTAGGTATATTTTAAATTTAATTTCTCTTTATTTCTGCTGAGCTAATGGATGGAGGGCAAAAAAAGGAAGAAAGCATTAGGCTAACGCTAGAGTACTTGTGGATATAGAGCACTCAAGTAGTTCCTCTGTGAAAACATATATACCTCATTACCTACAAATGCTGTTGCTCTTGTTCCTCCACTATTGACAGATTATGACAATCTCCACCTTAACCTGTCCTGGTTTGAAAAGCCTCACCATAACTGTATCCATCCTACATCTACTGTGTCAAATGCCTTCTTACTTACCAGATAAAACATGGTAACTACTACACAACAGCATAAGGAACTAAAACAGACAGATGTCTCACCCTAAATACATAATGCACAAGATGCTGTAAGATATTTTATGATGAAAATCCTGGCACAGGTAAAACATGATAAAAACTCTTACAGATAATAACAGGTCATCGTTCAGCCAAATAAGAAAGATATTACTGAAAAATACTGATGGCAGGTGCACAAACTTCTTTCCAGGATAGAGAATATACTGTGTTCTATAGAATGAGAGTAAAGAAATATTAAGAAGCGAGCAAAGCATCTTATTCGGCTAACTGCAGAGCCTGTTAGAGACCTCTATTCTCCCAGATCCCAGTCTGCTGTTTTTGAGGCAGTGTGGCAAAGCAGCAAGACAGACTCATGGCCCAGCTCCAACAGCAAGATCAACCAAACTCTGTTCAGAAAGAATCTAGGAGTATGACCCTACCACATACATTAGAATTGTTTTAAATATGTTTTCCTGGAGGTTGGGAAAGGCAAGAGAGAAACAAAATCTATTCCTAGCTCAACCATTATTTTTCTAATTTATTAGCTAGATATAGTTTTCAACAGCCAAACTAAATTTTACATTAGTAATTGTTTTAGGATGTCAATTCACGAATACATTTTAAAAGAAGTATTAACCGTTCAGGCTATTTCTATTTCTAAGTGAAAGAATGCTTTCAAATAGCTTTTGTCATGAAGAAAAAAACTGAAGTGATATTTTGCAAGCCCACAAGCTGTAGGCAGTTAGCTCTTAATATATGCTATTCCTCTGGGAATTCAGGGGCTGCGGAGGAGAGGTAGAGAATCTGAAATAGTTTAGGTCTTTTGCCTGAAGAGAGCTGCTGAGCAGTGAGGCCACTATTTTTCACTGAATGTTTAAGAAGACACATTAGTATTCTATTCTGTTGATGGTATTATTATACACGATGGGATTTCCCATCTCAGCACACAGTATTATTACTATTTATATGGTTATACTGTAACACTTAACTGAATAATACATATTCATATTCTGACAGAATATGCTTGGAATTACAAGTTTATGCATAGCCTGCAATTTTTGGCAATCTGGAGAAGAACACATTCTGGCAATAGTGTGCTGTCTTTTTTTTTATTAGCAAAGATCATAAAACATCCCGCTCATTAAAATCTGAATAACTTCCACTGGGAGTGCACTTTTCTGAAAGTGTTTTCCTACAGCTTGTAGCAAGATAGATCTGCTGGCTAACCAGAGCTCTAATAGGACATTATGAAATCCACAATGCAGCATGAGGACAGTGCGTAATCAGAGCAACAATTAGCAACTCTGCTAAAACTGGTAAGGGCTTATGCACAACTGAGTAGCACGTAACAAAAAAATAGAAGCAAACTTTGTCAGTCTGAGGTCCTCAGTGGAATATTATACATTATATTATTGCTTCCATTGCAAGGAGGCTAAGAATAGATCTATGACAAAGGCAGCACCATGTAAAATGAGGCCATAAATCACAAGTGCTAGAAATGCCACCATTAACTGCAGCACAGGACTCCAGTATGGATTACTGTGCCTCAGTGCTCAGTGTTGCTCCAGCACTCCTCAGGCCCAGGCAGCCCTATAATGGATGTCTAGCCTAAGCCGTCTGCAGTATCTTTATGTCAGGCCTACAAGTGCACACTAATGGACCTTACTTGCCCTGGTCAGTCTCGCCTGGGTCTCCCACCCACACCATCTGTCCACGGGCCCAGGGGTCTGATTTCAGCCCACACCAGGGCCATCAGCCCCTGTCTCAGCAACCTTGTCTCCAGCTATATTGCACTGATGCCTCTGCCTGGCCACAGATCTCACTGATCCTGATCTTAACCTGCAGGCTGACGTCCTGACCCAGCCTGGGTGCAGCTCTGTCACCACTGAAATTTCAAGCAATCACCTAGATTCAAATTGGTCTGTCTCTTAGGCCAGTCCAGCTACCTCAGTCACGCAGATGACCCAGGGAGTTAACGGTTGATGCTTACAGGAATGATTTGACAGATTGTTGCAGGACCTCTCTGGGTGGGACCTTCATACAGTTCTAGAGATTTCCCTCAGGTGGCTCCTGCTGTACCTAGTCTGAGCAATTTGGATACTTAAATATGTTGATTAACATCCTAGGTGGAGAATCTGGCCTTTTCCTCCAAAGACTCCTCTAAGTAGTTTGTGCTGCAAGATAGATGACATTGTACATAGGTAAGACATTTGCAAATAGTCATTAGAAAATGTGGCTTGTATGTAGTGAAGATAATGAATAGCAATGAATTATGCATGTGCTGGGCAGTCACTGAGTGCTGGTGCTCAGCCAGAGCTGAGCAAAGCAGTGGCTCAGGGACTCTCATCCGATCCAGACAAAGATGTTGCTGCAAGCACCTGCAATGGAGCCTCCCATCACCATCCGGACAGTGACTAACTGTCCTGTTCAGTAGATCTGACTCCCCATGAGAGCATTACTCTGTATTAAGACACACATAAATTAGTTTGTCTTTCTAAAAAACACTATCCATGACTCTCTTTGCAACAACTGCCTGAAGTACCAGGTAAATATTTTGATCTAGAATTGCACTATGGAGCAACTTTGATTCGTATAGACGTAGCAGCCCTTGAATATATTCACTAGTTTGCTATATTGGCCTCTCCAGTACTTTGGCTATTTCTGTTAAATCAGGCAAAATACATGAAAGTAGATACAAATTAAAATTTCTGTCCTTTTACCAAGGTATAGAACACAAGAAACATCCACTGTGACACCTCCACTCCTGTTTGTAGCAAAATCTCAGGCAGCTCTGGCTCATTGGTATCTAGCTCCAAACAAACAAACAAACAAAACAAACAAAAAAAAATCAAAAACTTTGTAAGATTTAGGTGTAAACTCTTCACAACTTCAGCCTAAAACAGCAACAGAAAATCTCAAATTCTGCTTATACAGAATCTGTCAGTTAAACCCCATTACTCACACTTAATGGTAAGATGCAATACACATTTTTTTAAGCCTTATTTATGTCTATCAAAGGACTACTACTAGCCTCAGATGTGGGGGAAAGAAATTAGCATTTTTGTACTGTGTCAAAATGTTTTACATTAAAAATCCTTACAAATAAACATTAAATTGAAAACTTAATCCATCATCTATTATTGTGACTTATATATATCTATATTGCAAAGTGCCAAAAGAAGTACTCCAGAAAATCGCATTATCTAAAACCTTACTGAAGGTGTACGAACATTCTTAAGAATCTGTCAAGTCTCTAATAAAATGTAGGTTTTCCTGGAAGAAGGTTAAATATTCTGTTCAAAGTACTTGTATGAGCAGATTACTGTAGACCTACTTTAATAAACCACATAGACTGAAGGACTGAAAACGAATGCCATATTTTTCAGCTGGAAACAACCTGAAGTTAAAAGACCCTTTTTACATCATACTGAACATTACTACATTGTTAATCTAGAAATAAATAATGGAGCTGTACAAGAAAGCAGTGTGGAACAGAAAATTGATTGAATGCAGTATCGTAGATAATTCGGTGACTCTGTGATTCTGTGATTGGTTTTGTCACCTGGAATGATGGAATTCAGTAATCAGATTTAGTCCTATGTTGCGGTTTGGGACAACAACATATAATCCCTTAACAATCTCCCTCTTGAAACCTACATATCTCTCCTTAGAAAAGACTATTTTGGCTTCACTGTTCTGACAATTAGAAATATTATTTTCAGCCCACAAGGAATCACTGCTTATCTACAACTGTATATTCATATTAACCTTGTCCTTTGAACTACTTCATCCGTGGCGTTTAGCCTCATAAGAGTATACATAATCAGCAATCAAACATCATTTTACTACACAAGCCAAACTTGCTTACATTGTTCAGCTGTACTGTTCTGGTGGAGTTGCACTAGGTTAAACCTATAATGCAACTGCAGCCAAAATGGCTTGCCTCACAACAGCTTTTGTGGGTTTTTTCCCTAGGAAGTAAAATCTCCACCCTCTTTATGATTTTAGTAGCTTTTCTCTGCATCTCTTCCACCTTGAAGTCATCTTTCTTAAAGAGTTTCAGCTGAAGTCTCAACCCGCCTTGTACAGCATCACTAGCCCTTCCTGCTGATGGTAAATTTGCAGTTTTATGCACCAGTTAGACAGTGGCTAGTTCCTTGACCCGACTGTATGCTTGTACTTCACAGTTATTATCTTTATTCCTTCATTCCTCTCAGCTATCTTTCCTTTGCATAACCTTCCCATTTGGTTGAACAGGTATTCTTTCAGTATTGGGATCGTACCACATTGCCAGTGAACCACAGCCCCAGTTGTCCATACTCTGGTTGCACCTGGCAGCTAAAGTACTAGAAGTTCTAATGTTTTTTGAAAAGTGTTTTACCTTTTGAATTACTTTATCCTCAGACTCTTTTGATAAATGGGCTGGCTTTTCAGTGACTAATCCACTTTCCGTTCTTAACAGGCTCATTGCTGACTCTTAATTCCATTTTATTTAGTTCTGTAGCCCTCTCCTTCATTACCCCTTTCACCTCCATCACACTCCTGCTTTTTCTTGGGATGAAAGTCAGTTTTAGAACTTTTAAGTAGGTACAAGTCTAACATTAAATTTCTTGAGCTGTGACTTCATTAAATAATTCCCTTAAATTTCTCAAAATTTGTTTTTTAAAACAAATCAGCTGGAAGGAATATCAAAACAGATCTGAAGTGCAAGTTAAGTTGAACTTATGTGTGAGCCCTTAATCTAACAGGGTTTTTTCATATTTTTTTTTCATTACTTACAAAACGAAACATTACAGTTTTTTGGCCCAGTAATTATCTAGTAAAGAAGTCAGACTGCTATCACATCCAGGAATGACTGAACTTCATGCTGACCTTCACACATTAGCAGAGAAAATTACAAGCCCAAAAGTGATCAGAGTTTTTCAGTAAGAAAGTAAAATTCTTTTAAGTTAACAACTTAATTATGCAGTACAGACAGCAAAGGTAAAGATCCACATCAGATATGACATGCTACACTGGTAAGAAGGTGGTGCAAAAGATGGTTAACTAAAGACAGAATGAAAAGAAGAGTCTAAAAAAAGAGAGTAAATCTTTCAAACCAAAAGTAATGACTATTTCAAAGAACATTAAAAGTAAAATTACTTATACAGGCAGAAATCTTACCTAATTTAACTAAATAGGCAACTGAGTTTCAAGAAAGCAATCATATATGATTGCACCATCTTCTCTACATAAAGTAAATATAATATTAAGCAATAATATGGCACTCAGGTTGTTTCTTCAAGCAATTGCCTATATTATTTTATACCAAATACTGTATTTAAAGCTACTGAAAAGTTCTCAATAAGCTTTCCATTATAGTTCTAGGAAACCCTAACTTCACGCATTGATACCATTCCTAGAAAAATTTATCTCAGCATGATTCTGAGAAAGTCTATTCATAACAAAACCCAGCCCTAGGAATATATAGGACATCCTATATAAAGTGTTCCTTTAAAAACAAAAGAAAAAAAATCAAAACCTCAAAAACCAACTCTACACAAAAGTAAAAGGGAATTCAAACCAAGAATGTTCCATCCCTAACACAAATTCATTATGGAGCTACCCCATAGACAACCAACAAAGCTATTGCAACACATTCTGTCTTCCCTTAATAGACCATAAAAACCTGCACTTGTGTTCTAGACAATTATTATCTCTCAATTCAGCAAAACGTCTGTTTTCACAGGCTCTGGAGCTGTTCTGAAGAGACTGATGCTAGTCAGTGTGCCACCCAATGAAAGGTGGGGAGGTTTAATCATAAAAGTCCTGGAATAACTAGTGGAATGAGTACCTTTGAATCACGCAGCCCATTGCTAGCTTCAGGACTGGAAGGTTCCACATATCACTGAAGTCTCCATTTTAATAACCAGTTTTCTCTGTAAACTGTCCCAGGTCTAAGACAGTTCTTTCTGTTGTCGCAGAAGGAAAAATCCCCCATAAATTTTCTTTTGCCTTTATTGCTTTCCTCAGCTCTTGTTTTGACAGCTTCTCGTCCTCTGCTTCCAATATATCCATCTCTTCCTCCATTCTCAGTTTCTTCTTCGACTTTGTCATCATGGTTATGTATTTCCACAAATTATACTCCCAGTCCAAAGAGCTGTCTCTTCTGTTCTCTTCTTTTATAAACAGCTGCAAATTTTTAAGTGGTATCCAAAATATTCACTCCATTTTCATCCCACCCTATAAACTAAAGCAACGTTTCCATTGCACTTTAGGCCTTCATCCTCTCTTCTGGGGTGAAGGGGAGAATGGGGAAAGCTTTATGGAAACAAAAAGCTTTCATCAGGTGCAAATACAAGTATGTCCCACAGTTTTGGCATCCAAAAATTTAAAACCACCTTCTTCAAACAAAGCATCCAAAATAAATTCCTTCATCTGTTGACTTCTTTCATTTTGGCTTCTCAGTTGAAGCTAATTTTTTTCCTACTAACAAAAGTAACTTACCACCATAATATTCCAAGGAATCTTACGCAGATTCCTGTTAGCATGCTGAGGATCTAAATGCCCTGTTTATTTCAGATTGGGATATACAGAATCCTATTAGGACCCTATTTATTAGGATTAGATATTGAAAATACATAATGCTGATCAGATCAATTTAAGGAGAGTAAACGTTTCGCAGCCAATGGATCAATCTGCTTAACTGCCAAAGTACACAATATCCTAATCTGTTGGTATGCAGTGTATTAAAATATCCAGAAATAATCTACTTTTCTGCAGAAAAGCATTTCTGCAACATTTTCTCTGGATCTTCCAGCCAGCAATATGGGAAAAAGCAATTAGCATGTAGACTATAATGTCCTTGGGACAGCCCTGTTGCCTGCACAGCACCAGGCAGTAGTGCTTTAGGATTCCATGACTTTTTTGGGATGTGCTAGGTTGAACATTTCGGTAAATACACAGGAAACAAGTGTGTCACAACTGCACTCTGTTGTCTCTGCTCACCTATAAGGAAAGGTAAGAAAAAGTAGAGAAGAGCAATGAATTGATCAAAGTTGTCTAATGAGCCTGGAATACAATCAAAATGGTCCCAGTCCCTTCCCAATGCTCTCTTCCCAACTCCACATCAATTCAGTGTGATAAATTTCAAACTAAACTGAACATTCTCACACATCCTCTGCACTCAGGTCAAGATTACAGTGAAAAGCTTTCAGACATTAATACTTGGGTTTGCAAATCATCAGTCAAAGTAAAAATACTACAGCTTTAGCCAATATATGTTAGCTATTTCGTGACTGTTTCATGTTTTATAATGTACCTCTCATTTTTTGAATTCTGATGAACGAGCCAATATTACTGTATTAAAGAATGCCTAATTAAATTGGTAAAATATTATGGCTGTGCTTGCAAGTTAACCTGCAGACTTTAGAGTCTGTTTAGATTCTCAGTCTTAAGAAAAGCAAGGTACTATGAAGCAAGAATAGGGTCAAGTAATGGAAACTACAAAAATGCAATACAACTGAGAAACATCTGCATAAAGTAGCTGAACTTACCTTTAAAATAATATGAGCAGATTTCCATTGAGTTTTAAAAGCCTTTCTTTCAGCTAGTTTCAAGAATTCTAGATACAGTCTGGAAGGTTTTGTCAGCCTTTCATGCTACCCTTGTACACCCAAGACTCCCATTGTCATGTCCTACCCTTAAAATAATCTGCTGTCTTTTTAAAAACTCCTTCCGTCATCGCATGGCAATGAGAGTCAGATCTCCATGAATTATCACGGGTTACTTACGACAGTCAGGTACAGGTCAAGGAAACAGGAGACAAGTTTACCAAATTCAATCAGTTTTATTTGAATAATACTCTGTTCAACTTTTCTTTTTAACATAAAGTGTCACTCTGGTATGGCATTGGCTTGAATGTCACAGCTGACATTATAAAAATGTATTAGTTTTCCAATTTGATCCTGAGATCTTTAGAAAGCTATTAATATATGGCAGTTAAACCCCAAGGACTTTCTCAATTAGGTCCCTCTTGCCACGATCTTTCTGAGACTGAGGCACCATAAAAAAAATAGCTATATTCAGCTGAAAACTCAGCTTATAGAGAAGCAGAAAGAACAAGGATCATGAGCAGCTTCTCACGCGGTTTTGAGCTTATGTTGAGTTATTATTTCTGATTACTTTTAACAAAATGCTAACCTTCACAGTTTAACAGAATGCAGTGGCAAAACTTCAGACAGAAGCCAAATAACTGCCAAATGCAGAGATAAATAAAAATGCTAGTAGTTGGTAGGAAAGCGTGTAAGACAGCAATTTATTAAACTTTATTTTACTTATAAAACTAAACCCATACTACTTGTGAACAAACTGCTCCAAAAAAACTAGAGGAAGTATAAGAACACTAATACCATACACTGATGTTTTTCTCATTAATTCAACACAAGAGAAATGTAATTAACAGGGCTTATTTCCTACTTCCTTGATTACACTATCATTAATGGTGAAAAAAATAAATACTAGATGGATGCAAGACTCACTTCCAAATCAGAATGCTTTCTTTTTGCACTAGCACAAATAAAAAAATACCCAAAAGACAAAATCAAGTAAGAATCAACCCCAACAAATTGCTAGGTGAATAACAGGAAATCAGAACAGGTTGAGTAATCATCTCCCTTGTCCTTCTACTTCATCTAATTGTTTACTGAATTCATTTCCCAGTCTTTCCACTAGGACAACTCAGTTTCCTGCAAAGAGGTCTCAAGTGTTTCAAGAATAGGTTTGACTCCACAGAAATAGGCAGACCTCCATCACGTATTTGGAAGCTACTATCAATGCCTGAAAAGCAGTTTAGCAATGCAAAAAGGAAATAGAAGTTTTGTTTACTTTTTATTGTTGTTCTACCATATAATTACTTGGCACTGTTCTGCTGAATTCAAGAGAAAAATCAAATGGTGATTTCTGGAAAGTGTTCTTTCATAAGATCTCTCATCATCTATCTCATGACATATTAATTACAACATATAGTCATAGCTCTAACCTAAAGCAAGCCTTTACAAATACGAACATTTGTAATGATGAGTAATAAGCTGTATGCTACAGGTAAGGTACAGTTTGATGACTGCTTTTTTTCATCTCCTCAGTACAATATAAGCGTGTTGCTGAGTCGAAGACCCTTGATCTGGAAACACCACAATGGATTGAAGCTGTAGTCTTCCTCAGATCCCTTCCTGTCTATGCACCCCACCTTCTTCCCTTGAAGATCAAAACACACTGAGGATGATGCAAGCTGAGGTCTCCTGCCAGGCTGAAGTCACAACATGATCAAGGTGTGCAACCAGGACGGGAAAGCATCTTGGGAATTTGGTTTAGAAATATTTTAATACACTTAGCATTTCTGAGTATCTGGTAAGAGGAAGAAAATGAGAAATTGGAGATTGTCACATATCTACTACCTGCAAGGTATGTAATGATAAGTCACAAAGAATGCTGGGGTCTTTCCCGTCAATCTCCCCAGTTTGGTTTGAGAAGGGTCTTGAGGCAGTCTGCTGGCATAAAACTCTTTTTCTAGGCCCTTGCTTACACACCTCTAAAACATGAGGAATAAGGTTAAAAGCTCATGAAGGATTGCTGTGAACCTTAATTAATGTTATGTACATAGTTGCACTTTTTTTTTTATGAAAAGTGACAAGAAAATTGAGAAGTACATAGCCACACTGTCTTGCCTGTGAATCACTTCTAGGTTGCCAAAGCAGATTCTTCACAATGCTTTTAATGAATTTGTCAAGGAGTTTGTGGACTGTATCTTACCCAAATTTGCTGGTACCAAACACATCTTTAGGACATATTTCTGACACTCTGTTGATGATCACGAAGCTATGGTTAACATCAGGAATGAAGCACTGAATTGCGTAACTAAACCAAACACATGCATGTACATTTGCACTTTGTTCAACTATAATAATGCTTTGTGAAAGCTGGAATAGCTCTGTGGCCGATCTATTAATAAAAGCTAAACCCCAGGAAATAAAAAACAACTTATTTTTTAAGGAAGTGAAAAATGATTGCAAAAGGAAAGAGCAGCTCTCTATGTTTAAACATCAGCAGTGTTATTAAATCCCCAGCAGCTGTTGCCAGCTTTAATCCCACAGAGGCAAATTGATGATATCTGCATTGCTATATGTTTCTGGTGATAAACTGGCAGACCCTGAGAGATAGCCTGCTGCAGCTGGACTCTTACATACGTGGAATAAATTCTGCAGATACTAGGATTTCCTTGGCTTCAAATGGTTGCCTTGGACACAAAGAGACATGGACTTAAAAATAGAGCAGTCTCTACATGTGGATTAGGTACTCAGCGTTCTTTGAGCCAACCAAATGAAAATAAATCAAAGCTCAGAAAGGCTGGGAAGAAGCTTCCTTGCTGTTCTGTCTCATCACTGAAGTAAATCAATTGGGGTTGGGTTATTGCAATTACAGGTAGCTACGCCAGTATTTCCCCAATGGGGAAGTATTCTTTCATCTATAGATTAGTTCAACTAAAAAAGGTATTGCACAGTCAACATTTCACTTTTGCTACACTCAACTTATCAAGCAAGATCAGTTACTGCATTAGGAGGCCATTGAAAATAAAAATCTGAATAATCTTTAGCAAGAGAGATTTTGACAGCGTGTTGTGCAGCCCTTTCAGCTCCTCTTCCCAAACATCAAATTAACTTTTAAAGGATATAAATTAAAACATGTATCCTTCCACGACAGCAATCAGCCACTGCCATAAATATCAAGAAAGGAAGAGGTATCCATCCATTTTTTGCCCCTCCGTATAGAGTCCATAAAAGACAAACCAGTCATGAGGCCCCTTATCTATTCTTCATGTCTTGGTCAGTCTTACCCTGTAATAACTAACCACACATTGCTAGGTTAAAACCTTGTCACAGAATTCATCACATATTTGTTTGGCACAAACACAGTCAATTTTCACACTAACAATGTGTCCTTGATCTACTGTGCACTTCCTAAAGAATGTCAGTCTTGCTTAGATTAAAGGAATAGTTAAGCCCTGACTAATAGCAATGTGAATAACCTAAAAGGGAAAAGCAGAAATATAAGAGGTATCTCGTGATGTAAATCCTGTGTGAATGGATATCCCATAATAGGCTTATAGCCAGGTTGGTGAGACAGAGACTCAATAAACAGACTATAAAGTTGATGGAAAATTGTCTGGACTACTGGGCTTACATGGGTGTCATCAGTGGTACAAAGTTCAGCTGGCAGCCAGTTACTAGTGTCATCTATTAGGGATCAATAGCTCAATTCAATATTCTTCCACAACTTCATTAATGACTTCAGTGATGGGACATGTGGCATTCTAAAAAAGTGTGCATCACACCAAGGGGGATGATCAGCATGCTGAAGGACTAGGTTGCTATTCAGAAACACCTTGACAAGCTGGAGAAGTGAACTGACAGAAAACTCATGAAACTTAACATAGACAAATAAAAAGTTCTGCATATGGATGAAATAACTCCATGCAACAGGACAGCTGGGTGCTGATGGGCTGGAAAACAGCTTTGCAGAAATGGACTTGCAGACTCTGGTAGACAAGTTGGCCATGAATCAGGAGTATACTGCTGCGAAGACGAAGGCCAACCACACACTGAGCTGCATTAACAAGAGCATAGCCAGTGGGTTGAAGGACATGATTGTTTCCCTCTGTTTAGCACTTGTGAGACTTCATCTGGAGTATTATGTCAGTTTGAGGATGCTCAGTACAAGACATTGACATAGTGGAACAAGTCTGGCAGGGGACCATCAAGACAGTCAGGAGACTGAAAAACATGCCATATGAAGCAAGATTAAGAGAACTGGATTTGTTCAACCTAAAGTGAAGGCTAAGCGGAGCTCCTTAGCTACCTAATGGGAGGGTATATAAAGAAGATGGAGCCATACTCTTCTCAGAAGAAGACAGAGACAGGACAAGAGGCAATGGACACAAGATGGAACACAAGAATTTCCAGTTAGATACAAGTTACATTTTCTTAAATCATGACAGTGATCAAACGTACTAGAACAGGCTGTGGAATCTCCATCCTCGCAGATGCTCAAAACTGCACTGGCTGAGGCCCTGGGCAACCTGATCCAGCTGAACCTGCTTTGAGTAGAAGGCTCAGCTAGATGACTGGATTTCCAGATGAACCCCTGACTAGATTTCAGAAGTCCGTTCCAACCTAAATCATTTCATGATTCTAAGCACGAATGCAGGACGACTTTTTCCTACCTTTTTTCCTATCAGTAGCTACATAATTATGTTTTTTTGCTGGTGAATTAAAAAGCAAAACACCACCACCAATTTATTTAATAACAAGTATTTAAACTTAACTATCACTTTTTCTTATCCAAGGTAAGTCCATGTTTAGCTGATTCACACATTCCTACTCAATTTAGAATTGAAAGCACAAATTGCATTCATGCTAAGGAAATGCGTAAAAATTCATTCATGCATTGTTTGAATCAAATGTCCAACAACATGGACAGAGTGGCAAAAGATATTGATTTTGACTCTGCAACTGAAACAACCTGTATGTTAGACTGGAATACTGCTCAGGTGTCCACCTCTGCTGACTCAAGTCTGACTTCTCTTTCTGACTGCAGAGAAACTGAATGTGAAAGTTCTCTCTGTTCTAAACTAAAGGAATCACTAGATATACACTCTGCTTTAACTATAATTTTTTAATGTTTTCTATATTTGGTCTATCAGTTGAAAAGTCCAGGATTAAAAACTGAAAAACACTGCCTATGGAAAGCACTGTTCCCTGCACTTGCAATCACGATTTAAAGATTTCCATACAATAAGAAAGAAATTGAGCAGATGAATATAAGAAACCTGAACTTCATCACAGTCCTTTTCAGCTGGCTCACTGACTAGTCAAAATCATCCCCCCTTGATCCCTTTCACATGCCTTTTTTGTAATTACATGTATAATGAATTAGAAGCCTCTGGTGCTAATATTTTTTCCATGACCACATAAGGATGTCTAAACTGATGAGAATCTTCAATCATACACCCTAAGCAATGCTTTATTGCCCAGATTCCTTGGAGTCTGAATTTTCATTTTCAATGCTTGGGTATTTTCTTAGTTAATCCTGACCCACCTTGATTTCCAGTCCATTTGCACATTGAAAAAATTCAGTAGCTTGTAAAAGTATCTAAACTTTGGATTGATTAATTTGTGTGAACTTTGGAAAATTTTAAGATTCATCCTTCACTGATTATAATGTACTTCACACACAGACAAACACCATTACATAGCATACATTGACATTTGCAATCTTAAAATGTTACAACTGTAAGAGCTGACATTTATACAAGTATCCCTCATACTTATTAATTTCAGTACAGACTGTATATTAGGCTAATAGTAGGCATTTAATATTAATCATATTTATTAGAGAGCAATTATACAAAGGGTAAAATCCACTACAATTCTGCTGTACACACTGTTATAAATGTCCTATGTCCTAAAGAAGTGGTAGGCATGACAGAACAAGAGCAGAGAGAAGGCATAAAACATTGCACAGAATGAGCTATGGAAGAGTAGCCAATTGTGCAACGGTTCTGCTGGAAGGGAGAGATCAATGTCATGAGGATGTGGACTGGCATAAGTTAGGAAAGGATAAGATACAGGGAAAGGAAAGAAAAAGCAGTAGGAAGACTTTTCAAGGGAAATGAGTGAGAAATTAAGAACTGGAGTATGGATTAATTACAGCGAACAAAATCAGAGGAACACAGAGCAGAACCTTTCCTTTGCAATATGCCATCAGTAATGGATTTCAGTAGCTCTTTTGTTCACTGTTTCCAAGCGGTATTCAGACTATGTGCTTCTCTTATGTAGAAGATAACCATATTTATGTTTAGCCATGCAATGACAGCAGCTTGCAGCGGTATCCCTTAAGAAAGACAAGACAGATAGCCACCATGTCTGGGCTTTATTTCCACCTCTACCAATGACAGACTGTATGAATTGAACCTCAGGGAGTGAGTAATTCTCCCTACAGCTTCCCCCCAGCCTTTTTTTTTGGGGGGGGTACAGTTTGTTTCTTCCTCTGTTCATTTATCGTATCCAGCACAGTGTATCTGGCAGCCTAGATTTCATGCTCTCCTGTAATACAAGAAATATAAAGAAAAGCCGTTCTGCACTGTGTATGATGTGCTTCTTCACTAGCCCAGCAAAAGAAGATGTTAATCTCCGCATTCATTAGAACAATCTAAATTAAAAAGTCTGGTCAGTCAATCCAGAGTTAGAAAACACGTGTTTAGGTGCCTAAAGAAGGATACAAGAAAAGGACTAGTTTACATGGCTTCCTATAGCACCACGGAACCACTTCAGTGACACAGGAGACAACTTTGACTTTTATTGCCCTGCATAAATAGTGTCTTCAAGCATGGCTTTAAGATTTTATGCAAACCTGTCCATTGTCTGGTCTACAAACCAGCTCTCCCACAAAATTTTTACAGTTAATAATTATTGAGAAATTTCTCCTTCCCTTTAACTTAGCTTTTGTTGCTGCTGTTACATACTTAATGTCCCCTCTTGGGCACCAGGTTATTCTTTGCCTATAACTGTCTTTTTACTCTCTTCACATCCAGAAATTTCAGGCAGGGATTGTATTCCCAGGGTAGCAAGCACTGCGAAAACCACAGGCATTTTCAGCTTGGTGTTCACTAACAACAAAGACCTAGACAATCAATACACAGCTGTTACAGACAAACATAGGACTCTGTGGTCTGTACAGCAAGTGCTAGGACAGCTACTGTGAATTCTAAATTAAAGTAACTGCAACTTCGTAATCTTTATAAGAGCATGACACAGAAAGGTCCTTCTAGTCACAAAGCCAACTGAGACTATCAGAGCATTCAAGGTGCACAAATATCCCTTAGCTTGAAGACACATCTAGCAATCCCATAATAATGGCAACATTCCCTTTCTTTATAGCACATCTTTTATTCCCTCAATCACAAAGCGTTACCTGTATTATGTCTAGGACAACAGCCAATACTTTTTCCATTCATTACTTCTCTCAGTCAGCAGTGACACATCCCTCCCTGAATCGTTTAAAAAGATCGTACCGTGTCTTGCGTACCTGACATAAGAATAGCCTCAATGTTTCCACTAGTTTTTCCTTGATGAAGAAAAGGTATGACAAAATTTTATGGCCACTGCCTATAGAGGGAATAACTGGCAGCGCTAAATTGCTTTTTACAACACAAGAGATGGAAGGCTGCAGGTACAAAGTGATTCTGTCGTTCCCTTCCAACATCCACAGGCAAATCAACAAATCCTCTCAGCAGGGCTCTTGGAGTCTGTTAGCTTAACGGAATTGTAGCGTAACAGGGGTAGAAAGGACCATGTTGCCATGCACCTGATCCGTTAAACTTTGGAATCAAGCCACTGGCCTGCATAGTTAAATCACATCAGGAAAAGCCAAACACACTCAAGATTCTAAACCACCTGACCACTCCAGAAAATATTTCAACTTTCTATATTAACAGTGATGGTGTTCATGAGTGATCAGATCCCTCTTACTGCTTTTAGCAGTTAACCTGTTTGACAGGCTTAGCAAGACATGCAAAGATAAGGGAACCCGATCAAACCGCACTGTTTTCATGTGGGGCAAGACAGTAATGGTCTCATCTTGAAAATTAATTCTTTTTTTCCTCCACAGAGGAGGGAACAGACAATTGTTTACATGTAACAGCTTTAAATGTGATGACTAACACAAGCCATGGAGAAACTAGCCATGAAAAAAAAAGAAAAGAAAGAAAATAAAGACAGAGGTGAGGAGAGGTGAGGCGAGGCAACGCAAGGGAACAAAAAGTCAAGGAGACAGCAACTTTACCACGCAATTGTCCTCTGGAGAAAACAAAAACCCCCATACAACATCATCATATTTACTTCAGAGGCTTTCTAAAAATATGCATAATTGTTTAGAGGAAAAAATGTGTTGAGGAAAATTCAGATGAAGAGGAAAAGAACACTGATCTGCTGAGAATCTGTTGAGAGAACGAGCAGTAGAGAAGCAGTATTTCATGCTGTATTTCAGGTCCCGCTTTTAAGCTATGGATTGGATAAGTCTGTCAGTTCTGGTTATCTGAAGGAAAATACAGAGCCAAACAATAGTCTCTTGGATAGAAAAGTTTATTTGTTACACTCAAGCTCTTATTTCTACATAAGTAAGCACTATTGGCAAGTATTATAATCAAAAACTCATTGACTAATATAAATTTCTGCAAGATGCCTACTATAGCAAATAAAAGATTACATCTGTAGACTGACAGATTTTGACCATTCACTGGAACGACATTAAAAATTACACGCTGATTTCATAACACACTAGTTTTAAATAAATGAGTGAGTAGAGAGTTAAATTACTTGCCAAAAAGCTGTAATGCCTTCCTTCCAACAACTGCATTCTCCTAACATGACGTAGAATTTACCATAGGTCATGGGCCTTCAAGAAAACTACACTGAATGTCCACCAAAGCCTTTATCTTCATTATTCAAGAAGTGCTTCTTGTTTAACTGTATGAGAATATTTAGGAGGAAAGAAAGATTTCTGTTAACCTTTGCCTAACCCTTGGCCCCCCCAGTAACAGCATTTCATAAATTATAAGGAAATAAATTATGAGATATTATTTGGAGAGTATCAGAGTGTTTCTCTTTGAAATATGAGCAGGGTTACTTTCCTCATTCAGTTTTCTGATCACTGTGAATTGCTCATGCTATGTCTTTTTAGTAAATATAGGTTATGTTCCTTTGTCTCTGAGTATCTGCAACAATCACTTAAGAGGTGTGCAAAATATTCACAGAAATGATTGCATAGTAGGAAAAAAACCCCAAACCAACCTAATTACCAACCATTAATTACCCAGTTTTAGTAGCATTCAGCAGTAAACTTCTGAGTTCAAGTCTCATCTCTTTCCCAGGCAGGACAAAAAAACTTGATCTGCATTCTCCTACATTCCAGCTGAAAGGCCTCTAATTATTTCTTCAATCACTGTATTTCTGCTTTGAGTTCAAGAAATCCTCCTGACTTCCAAGTAGAAGACTGCTCTTTTAAAGGTTATCAGAAACTTACAGGTTTTAAATGAACAATGCCAGTTTACAGTGTCTTTAAAAATGGCAAAAGAAAACTGCCCATGCTCATCAATTAGGTCCCAGCACCCAGCTGCCCTTCTGCCCAAGAGCAAGCCACCACACTTCTTGCAGGCTCATCTCCTGTTGACCACAGCTGTGTCTGGGTGAGTTTCAGAAGACTTTATTTTGTCCCATTTATTTTTTTATTTTAAGCTAGTCCTGAATTGGATGTAGTCAAATAGCATGCAGGCAATCCATCCTTCAAAACCTTTTTGTCAGGTAAATGTATGTGGATTCTACATAAAAAACCCTAAATTTCCAGAAGAAAGTGAGATCCTCAGCCATTTTCAACATGTCCTCTACACAGCTACCAAAAAAGCTATGTGGTAGAACTGAGATTAGTTCAAGCATTTCACCAAAGACGGAACTACACCTGCACCTGTTACAGTACCAGTGAAGGATGCCTTTTAAGTCTCAAAGCTACTTTCACCGGCCATCCCAGAAATCCAGGACCAAGCTATTACAGAAATCAAAACACGTTCTATAAACAGAAACAGGATTTAAAGCCTTATCTAAATCACGCCTTGTTGCAGAAGAACTTGTACCTCTCAACTGCAGACAGAAGCTGATGATAAAATAAGGACAAGAGTGCTCTTCAGTTCTGTATGGAAGCAACACCAACTGGAAGTCCCTGTTTTCTAGTTCTCCTAGGAGAGCCCATGAAGTTTGTAGCTGATACAAATTTACAGTAAGAAAACAGGCATTTAAGGATATAGTAAAGAGAGAAATATAAGGAAAGTCCAGAATGTCATGAAGGTCCTTTCCATCCGCTTAGTTTAAATATGTGCCGAGAAACATATGCCAAGTGAGCTAACACACAGTCATCTTCCTAGATGTTTGCTCAGAAAAGGAGTTTCAGAAAAGTCTCCTCATAATCTCTGTCTCTGAGACTGAGAGCAAGTCAGAAGTTCACATAACTTTTTGGTGCTTGAAATAAGATTTTCTTGGGTTTTTTCAGAGTATTTTCTATTAGGTAATAGGTTATGCCGTAAAATTTACGTTCAACACTCATCAGCTCAGTATCTATTGCACTGCTGTGTGTATCAGGCCACTAAGTGTCAAATTACATTACTCAAGTAAGCAGCATCCAACTAACAGCTGTTTTGAGAAGTTTGCTATAAACGTCTTGTCCCATGTCCTACCAAATTCTCTTTGTCAGAAGCACGATCCAGTTCTACTCAAGCAGCACTCTGCTGCTTCAAACTCAAGGCCCTGCTGTTGTCTCCCTAAAAACATCTGCTGTTACTGCACTAACTATAAAGAAGAATCTTCTTCTCAGACAAGAGAAGCTTTGTGTATGCTGAAGGAGGAACATGGTAGATTATGAAGAAATGCAGGACTGTATTATATTTGGGTGCAAGGGAGCAGAAAGATCGTAATTTTGACTTCTCAACTCCAAAAAGTCTTTAAATATTACTTTTATGAATACTTTCCTAGTTTTTTACATAAAAAATAACCTGTTACATGCCACCACGTCATAATTTCCAAAGGTAAATAAACAGATCTCAAAACATATCTCCATCACAGTAAGATCTGTTTGAGCTAAAAGACCATCTTAGTTCCTAGTAACTATAAACTTTTGCTTGTCACTCCTTTCAAGGACCAGGAGAGTTTGCCACTGGGTTTCACAAAGGTTTAATGTTAAGAATGGTAAGGAATTTGGGGCTACACAAAGGTTTAATGTTAAGAATGGTAAGGAATTTGGGGCTACACCTGTACAGTTCTTTCAGATTAAGCATATCCAGGTCTAAGCCTAGATCACGTGGTTATCTTTCCAGCTACACACTGGCCCTCCCTGCACACTCTCTCTACCTTCAGAGTGACTCAGTTAGCTACCCGGATAAGCCAAAACAGATGGACCCTATGTTCATAGCTGATAGCCATCCCCATAGACAATATGAATATAACAATCAAGATGCTTATACCCAAGGCTGTACACAGCTATAAAGAGGAGTATGAGTGTGGCCTTGAATTCCATCTTGGATTTTAGAGCAGTATAAAGGCTCTACTAATAGATTTTCCTATCCGTTCTCCCTGGCATCCCCCTTTTCTTTTCACTCTGCTGTCTTTTTTTACCTCCAACCCTGATTTCTCCATATCCCAGCTCTTCAGTCCACTCCTATTAATTACACTCATTCAGTCCTCAGTCTTTTACACTCTTCTACACACCCATGTCTCCATCAGTTCTTCTCACATTTATTTCATGCACTCCCCACCTGACACGACCCGTAGCCCCTTGTCCATTGCAATCGCATAACTCCCTCCTCCGTGCTGCTGTGGTGCAGCAATATCACCAAGAGCACAGAATCCTGCTCTTTCACACCAGCTGCAGTAGCTCAAATGTAAGCTCTCCAAGAAATCTGGCCCACACTCAGACTGAAACATATGCAACACAGGTGGTATCAGAGATTTAAGCTGCTAAAATCATTCTTCTGTGCAGGGCATGTGCAAACAGACTTGCAGGCAGATTTTCACAACAGAAGGCATCTCTGACATACAGGAAATGCACCATTCTCTCTCTCCTTACTCCCCAAAGCCTTCAACTTTAATGTCCTTTCTAATGAGCAAGAGGTAGTAAAGTTTGGGGAGAGGCGGAGGGCCACTCGCTTTTGAATGTGAAAAAAATGTTTATTGATAGTTTTGTTTCAGAAATAGCCAAATAACCGTCTGAACTGCTTTTGGCAAATAAAAGTTTGTGACAGATATCTGCTGTTGAAAAGTTTACCACAAATCTTTACAATACTCAGCTGAAAACCAGCATTTATAAAGAAATATATTACGTAGATGTTCAATTAGATTACAACATCAATCCCGAGTACTTAATGCCCTTATTTCACAAATTTTATTGTAATTTTATAATCCAGGATAGTCACACAGGAACAAATTACTAGGCAAGGCTAAAAATATCTACAGTTTCCTAAGTAAAACCGACCCTGTCCTGCATCTCATCCTGGAAAATACTCAATTAAAATAACAGGAGGTTTAGCCCATGGAAGGGCTTCAGATTTGGAACAAAAATGGAAGCTGAGCCTTGTACAGTTCAATTAGACAGAAAAATAATGAAAGAGAACTTTCAAAGCCAGTTCCTGACTTTGGCTTCCACGTGATACTCAACATAAATCAGATCAATTATTTAGGAGCTGAAAGATTTTTGGCATGTCCCTCACTTCTATTTAATTAATGTTTTGATTGCTAGTTTGTTTGTCATTTTATTCAAAGAGTTTTACAAAGACCTTTGTAACTCTAGACCAATGAAGAGGTTAAAATTTGAGAGATATTACTCTAGTATAGGTTAAGATACATTAGCAACAGCAAAAAAAAAAAAAGCCTTTCCCAGTGCATGAGACCTAGGAAAGTACGGAGTTTTTTTCTGTGTCAGAAGCAAATTGATGTTTATATATTTCCTACTAAGTAAGCTTACCCTCTCAATCTGTTTATACAGTTTTACTTGCACAATGCCACCAAATGCAACTGCCAGACCAGACTACGCATAACAGCTGTACAGCTGCTGATTCTCTAATCACAGTGAGCTTTCTGAGCAAAACACTTTCACTCCATACTCTAGCTGATGGCTTTTTTGGCAAGGTATTTTGAAAGAAGTGACAGTCCTAAACACTCCTATGTCAGCACAAGCTTCATGCATAAATCTAGGCTAAACTGAAGAACAAGTACAAATTGACCATTCGATGAATCATCTATCATTCTTCCCATCAGCTAGCACATTCACACAATACCAGTTTAGCCAGATTTTTTGGAAATCCAAGAGAAACTCCTGAAAACTTATTTTAATCTATCTCTTTGCAAATGGCTGATCTAGCTTTGCCTCAGTCTGTCAAAAGCTTTGTGTGCTGGTCTAGTTAGGCAGCTCCCAAAATATAGGTCCAATTTTATCTTTTTAAGGCATTCTGCTAGGCTTCCCATATTTGTTTTCACTTTTCTTTATATCATTCTTACAGTACCATCCAGATGGCAAAGAAATGCTCAGACATATTTACATATATACAGTTTCAGACACCAGAGAGTTCGTGAACACATTGCAGGGAAAATAATTACGATAAACTTAGCAGCTTTCAGGTGAGTGCAATCAGACAATCTTGCACACTTTTTTTCTTTTTTTTTTTTTTAAATACACTCAACAAAAGAATGATATACTAGATTACAGTATTATGTAAAAAAACCCCTCCTAATACTTAACCTTTTAATCTGGAAACAATGAAAAGTACTTAGGAAAAAAGAAATATGAAAGTAGCTGGCTATGGACTAGCACAGATCGGCACATTTCCATTTATGTTGATGCAGTCAGATATTAATGTCAGGTGTGAACCTGGGCCTCCTGTGGAATTCATACCGCAATATTAGGCACAAGGCAGATCCTTCACTGCTGTACACATCACCTGTTTATTCAGCCCCATTCAGCATAGAAGAAATACCCCAATTTACTCATGTTTCACTTTGCAATCTCCACAACAGTGCAAATTAAAAGAAAAGACAGAAGGCAGTGAGGATCCAATATGTTCTACTACCAAAATGAACTTTGGGTTACTTTGGGTCTTATTATTAGCCTCCCATTGTGGAATATTTTAGGAGAACGTGGCTCAAATTTACGCCTGGCATAGTTCCATTCACTTCCTGAGAGATTAATTTAGCTCTTTTATTATTTATGCTGTTTCACACATTGCACATAGGTATCAGTATAACTCAGGAACAGAGACAGAATCATAGACTGCATTTACCTAGATCCCTATGTATGCCCTAATTGAATCACAAGCAAAAATGATTGGGTGAACTGAATTTATCCAAAATTGTTAGTCTGATTTCAAACCAGCATCAAGAGGAGAGGCAAGCCTACATTATTCTGACCAAACAATATAGCTTGATAGCTCATCTCAGTGTCTAATGAAGTAACGTTTGCATAATGCATGAAGTCCAATTTAGGAAAATGGAAACTGCTTTGCCTTAAAGATGGCCAGATGTTTAGTGAGCACGTGATCAAGTGAGAATTTCACCCAGAGAAAGGAAGACCAAGACTAAGACAGATAAGTAACACGGGAGGAAGTTTTTCATTTCCATTTGCAGTGGGGAAGACCAGCAAACAGCCTGGTGATCTCAATTCTTGAATTACTAAAAGCAGTAAAAACAAGTAACTGATATTATTAGACAAAAAGGTGTTTTATTACAATATAATAACCTGTATAAACTGAAAGAAGAAGGTCATACCTTTCTACAGTTCACAATTTTGATTGCCTTGCAATTCAACCTCAATCTATAAGCCTTCTAGGTAACGAAAAAAACATACTGTGCACTCTGCAGTAAACACACCTCAGGGAAATGTCCACCTGAAACACCATTTGAAAGTACAGAACTATCAGAGTCTGATTTATGCAGTGTGTGTAAGCAGATGACAGTTCTGTCTTTGTCTCAGTTATTAAACACACTTTACCAAACACGAACTATCAGCCAAAGCTCAGTATCCCTTGAGTCCACTAGCTACTGTTTCCAGGAATGATTTTGAGATGCAAGGTCTGAAAACAGAGGTAATTTACTCTTATTGGGTAAACAATGCAGCTGGAAAAAAATCACATAATCTTCGGCACACGTGCCCTTTTTCTGATCTGAGAGAGACATTGCAAACTTCAAGCCTAGTGAGATGAATAAGTTCTGGGTAAAAATAAGTTACATAATCAACAGACAATCAAGATAAAGGTTTGTCTGTACAACTGAATCAGGAAAAGGTGGAACAGACAGGCAAGGTAACAAGTAGCTACCACTTGCAGAGATTACCAGGAGCACAAGTTGTACAGGGGCATAAAACCAATGCCGCCACTCAGCCTGTGCTTTTCCATATTCAACACAATTATGAAATTTAGTTTCCAGGCTTTCCTTTTGAAGGTTTTGGTAATCTCTCTCGAGGATAAGGACCAGGAGGTCTGAAACTGCATGTCTGTCTTACGAAATGTTTGCAAAATAGTAGCCAACCATTTTTGTCTTTCCTCCTCTGTCACAGTTCACTGTGATGCATCATATCTGTTCTGTTTCTCCCATACAGTCTTCACAGGAATTATTGTCTTCATAGAAGAATATTAATACAGAAGCAGATTACGTGACAGCATAATCATTACTGTGTCTATGTAAAACATGGTGAAGTCTCTGCATGACCAAGAGTTTCTCCATTTTTCAAAATACACCTTCTTTATAACAGCTGGCCCAATTTCCTTCCTTCAAACTTTGCTTTTAAAATCTCAAATTACAACAGATACAACAACCATATTATTACTACATACACATATACATTACTTAATACCTAAGACGTTTAACTAAAACATATCCAAAACTCTATGGTCAAAATTGTCTGCTTCTGTGTAGAGCACAAAAAGCTAATAATCTTTACAGAAATATCTTCCTCTCACCAAATTTCTTCAGCATTCAACGGCTGCAAATGTCATTCGTGGAAGTAGAAAGAGAGACACAAGTTTCTGGAGGAGACAGCAGTTTTAAGGACAGAAAACAGCTTGTCCAACACAGTATGCAGCAGAACCACTTGTACTTTACAAGTCTAACGAAAACCAGACACACAAGAAGACAGAGGTGGAGAGAGCTTCGAGGAAGAAACCTACAAAAAAATAACGAACCTAGAATATCACTATTTTTGACCACATATAAGTCCCTTTTCCAGATCAAGAAAGCAATAAATGGAAACTATGGTGATTTACTGGAGAGAGTCCAGCGGAGGGCTACAAAGATGATGAGGGGACTGGAGCATCTGTCCTACGAGGAAAGGCTGAGCGAGCTGTGCTTGTGAAGCCTGAAGGAGAGAAGGGACCTTATAAATGCTTATAAATATCTTAAGGGTGGGTGTCAGGAGGATGGGGCCAGATTCTTTTCAGTGGTGCCCAGCGACAGGACAAGGGGCATACGGGCACTAACTGAAGCACAGGAAGTTCCGTCTGAACATGAGGAAGAACTTCTTCCCTCTGAGGGTGACGGAGCACTGGAACAGGCTGCCCAGGGAGGTTGTGGAGTCTCCTTGTCTGGAGATATTCAAGACCTGCCTGGACAAGGTCCTGTGCAGCCTGCTGTAGGTGACCCTGCTTTGACAGTGGAGTTGGACTAGATGATCCACAGAAGTCCCTTCCAACTCCTAACATTCTGTGATTCTGTGATTCAAAAAGAGAAAAGTGTATGATGTTAACAAAAGCATGGAAGTTTTGAGATACAGATACACCCCTGCAGTCTGAAGACTTTTTTTAATTGCAGAAACTGAGCATTTGTTTCGTTCTTCAGTTCTGTGTAGTCACTCAGCAGAAATACCTTGTCTATACGAGAAAAACCATGTTTGAGAGTACTTAAGAGTCAAGGGACACGATGTTCACTAAAAAAGCTTGAAGAGAAATTAAATACAATTCTCTAAACCTTATTTTTCAGCAATGAGACAATAAAGGAAACTGTGGCCAGTTAGACTCATGACAAGCTCTCATGTGGAAAAAAATTAAGGTACGTGGGTTCCTCTGGGTTTTATTCACTGTAAGAATGGTGTGGAAAATGAAGGGCAGTGTTCTGATATTTAAATGACACTGATGAATAATATTCGTTTTTTACCAATCAAAAATCCTTACAGAAACATGAAGACTCTTCTGTGACCCAATTAGAGATTATATGGGGTCACATTGTATTCAGATGTTCCTTCCTAACTATAAGCACATTTACAATGCCACTGGAATCACTCTGTGGACGCTTTATGCAAAAGTTTATACCACGAAAGTTTACAATAAATTGTCATTAAGACTGCTTTATTATTTACGGAACCAAGCAGCAACATCCATTTGTTGCTTGGGTAAATCCATCACTGAAAGAACTAAGGAAGATCAACCTTTCAAAACCATGGTTTAAATTATGTCAATATCATGCAGGAATCCAATAAACAGGTTGACACTTTTTCATGAAGATATCATGGAAACCTCTAGCTGTTCTTCAGATCTTTTTGCAATGCCCATTACTGAGCAGATGAGACATTTCATTCTCCTATATTACTGAAAGTAAATTTCTCATTTGTTTTACACCTTCTGAGACAACACTAAGTCATCCGTATTTGACAATCTGCTTGAACTCTGATACGACATGCAAACAGACAGAAGATCAGTCCATTACCAAAGACCTGTGACAGTGTAATGTAGCAAATTATAGCAATAAGTATTATACTGTTACATATCACAGTACACAACCTTCATTACAGAAAAACGAACATTGTGCTAGTCTGTCCCATTGCACCTCAAATAAAGGGAGCCTAAGGCCTTTATCCAAGTGATTATCAATCAGCTAGGTCATATTTTAGTTACACAAAGTGGGGCTCTTGAGGAGACCAAAAGTAGAATTTGCCAAGGTGATATGAGAAAAAATCAATCCATGCTCATTTTTTTCCCTCCAGCTTCCTCCTTTCCACTCTGTTTCACTTTTGAGATTATATTAGCCTCTCACAAATTAATTGGTGGAACAGAAGTCATAAATAGACTCAAGTTTCAGCTTATTACTACTACCTCCCAGAAACATTTTCACAGTGAGGCACTGACTGCCAGAGCTTGAAGCAACAAGTATGAGTCTATATGTGAGGTGATTTTGATTTATCAGCAAAAACCCATGCGGCTTAAAAGTTTTCTATAATTCACACTTTTTTTTTATCTTAACTGATTCAAACTTAATGACTGTATATAAATGTGCTCTAGAAAAAAAAAATGGTAACTTGATCACAATCTAGCAAAATGTTTAAGTGTATGATTAGTATCTTAGTCCTTTTAAATGAACAGACCTACTCAAACTAAAATTTAATCCAGGACTTGAGTGTTCTCTTAGGTCACAGAGTGAAAAAGCTTTTAAAATTTGCAAGGAAAAATAAAATCATCCCGAGGCATTCCACTATTTTAGAGATGATCTGAACTCACCAACTGGAAAAGTCACCCCTTAAATATAACAGAAACCACCTCCCTATACAACTGCTTTACAAATAGACTAGGTAGGACAGTGAGATACAGTGAGAAAAAAACACTCCAAATTGACAATGAACAACAGGATATCAGACTTGTGCTCAAATAGTGTCTTGCATTATCTTTGAGAAGAAGCCTGTGAAGGAAATATTTGGGGCTACACAGTGGGGTGAAAAACAGGTGAAATCTGGATTTAAAATAGCTTTGCCTTGTTATGGAAAGATTCAACAGATTATGTTTCTATAATTGCAGATGCTCCAACAATAGTTCTAACTATCAAGTAAATAGACACAGAGACTAAAATTATGCAAGAAATTCAGACTTAATTATAAGCTCTGAATAATATCTTAGACAAGTCTCCACATCAAGACTGTTCTTTTAAATATCTATCAAGTCTAGTGGAGAAGCAAAATGAGCATGTGGGAACTTTGCAATTGAAGTTCATAGAAGTCTATCAATATGTTAAGGGGCAAAAAAGAGTAAAGACTGTTTTTGTTCTACAACACTTAACTGAGCAAAATGGAAATACAGCATCCAGAAAGATAAATGAGATAGCCTAGAGAGTGGACACAAAAGAATGAAGTGATGAAACACACAAAAGAAACACTCTATGAATTACCTTTTCAGATTACCTGAGAATAAAAAGATGAGCAAATATCCAGCAGATAACCAATTAATAGTTTTATGAACAGGTAAGTAACCATTACAAGCTTGTTTCTCACACTGCCTCTTCAACATACTTTCTGTACAGCTGCATTAAAATGAGATTCCAGTTGGTAAAACCATATAGGCGTCCAGTTCTTCCTTCACCAGTAATTTGTGCTGCAGCATCAGGTTCCTGTAGCTACTGAGTTAAGACTATATGTGTGGGCACACAAACACACAGACTTTGATGCTATTGAGATTTATTAGTCTATGTAATCTCAGTGTGTTTACATTTCTGTCTCACGAAACTACTAGGGGGGGTTTTTTTGCCCCCATTAGTTACATCTGATTCCCACTTTGCGTATTGACATGGTTTCTCTCCTTTTTCTGTTCTTCTATACACAAGCCAGTATTGCCGATCTGTAGAAAACCAGGCTACAGTGAGCTACATTAAGATCTAAGTTTTATAAAGCAACTTATAAACTTATGCTGTTGTTGACAAAAATCGGAGAATGGATTTTAATGCAAAAGCATATGCTTCCAGGACATCATTTTGAATGGAAAGTGTTAAAAAAAAAGACACTAAGATATGAAAACTGAGTGATCTGGAATTCATACACCTGTTTTACAATATAAATTGTAGGGAAAAAATAAAAACAAGATTGCAGATGAATTTTCAAATTTAAAAAACTCCCTTATAAAATCTTTAACTGCAGTGGAAGCACATTCATTATGAGTACAGATATAAGAAAGATTTTCAATATAAAAAAGGTTGAAATAAAATCCTGTAATAGGTATGAATATTGCATCCTAAAAGTCAGGGTCTCTAATGACACTGTAACACGAAATGGCAAGTTGAAGATTTCTGTAACTTACTTTATGAAGAGACGAAAATCAAGACAAAGGGATATAATACGCAAATAGGAAGATTTAATTAGGCTCATATCATCCATGTGTCATTTACTTTTAAATCAACCAGTTTATCTTTCTTTAAAATCAGTCCAAGTTCACATCCTGTTATGTTTTTGAAAAAGGACAAGCATCAAGATGTTTATACAGTAGATGGCTTTTTTCTGTTAAAAAGCCACCCTAAAATTTTTGAATGGGTATTCTAACATGTCAGAATTTAAAATTTCAACATATTCCTGTCTAGTGTCAATCATTTCTGTAATTTCATAACAGAATGACATAGCTTAAAATGATGAAATTACTTTCTTTTTCAAAGCCACTGCCACTTGAGACTACCTCCTAGTATCACTCAGCTCACTATTCAGTCTGCTTTTACTACTTTATTCTTGCACAATTCCTATCTGTTGCAAATTAACATTAGCGTTTTTTAGACCGCCCCCCAAAGAAATCTTCAATGTCACAGGCAAAGGAAGCGTCATGACAGTCTATTCAGAAAACAAGTTACTATTGTCATCATAAAGATGTTATAATGATAAGTCTCTAATAGAAAAGCATCTACATTACCTTCTCACAATCACTCCTGATTTTTATGGAAATCTTGAGGTTCTAAATAGATATTCTTGAAAGTAACTAGGAAATTAATCATTGGTAGGGCCTTTAGGGGAAGAAGCATAAACTCTCTGCATCCTAGAATGCAGGGTCAACCATATATTCTCGTGGATTGTGCCATCTTTGTCACAGAGAATACTACCTTTCCCTTGACTGCAAGCCTCTCTGAAAGGATCCCTAACATTTCTTCCCCTTGTGGCACTTCCAGCCTCAGCCTAAGAGGATTTATTTTTCCTCATGGCCACAAGTATTCATGTGCAATACATCTGAGGTTATCTTTGCTATAGTTGTCTGGTAGCAACTGTTTTTTTCCTGACTGTTAAAGAAACAGTGAGATATTAATATTCATACTCAAGTCCAATCATAAGTACAACAAAGTCATTGACATCTGAAGAGCTTTCCTCTACAACATTGGCTCGAACATGCAACTAAATAAACTGAATAGATAACTTAAAGAAAATTATTTTACTTCATAGGTTTCACCCACAAGATGAAAGCGCTGATGAAAACTGATAAGAAAATATATTTGCAGAATTTGATGTCTGGAGAAGCTCCACATGATTATCCCTCAGAAGTGCTGCACATTAAGAAAAAAGTGATAGTGCTAAGGGCTAAGTTTGGAAGTACACAGCAGGGAAGCCCTCCTTGTACATGTTGATGATGTCACTCTTGAAATAGAAGAGATGGAAATCAGTGTAATCATCTTTCTTTTTGCTCAATCAACTACCATCTTGCAGAGTTGCCTTGACAGAATAGCTCAACTTTTAACAATAATTTAGGGGAGAAAAGATAAAAGTTCCTGTCCTGCTGAGAAACATAGCATATGTAGATTCTCGCAAGAACACTCTTGTTTTTTTCTGACAGAATACTATTCTAAATTCTGTACATGACTTTCACACACATTCCTCTCCCTTTGAGAGTTGAGTCATATGACATGAATCAGACTGAAGATGGTCCCTTCCTTCCTCCTCCTCTGACACAGGTAATTTCCAGCTACTGTTTCTGTTCAGCTGTTTGTGTACTTCTGCTTTGGCAGTTCACAGGCTACATGAAAAATTGTTTACTTAAAAATAAATATATTTTTTTAATTATTATTTTTAATTCCAGAGCTACTGCACACTGTAGCCAAACAGTTGAAATAATGCAAATGCAGGAAAAAGTAGCTCCTCAATCAGTTCTGCCACTGGAGAGACAAATTATCATACAGCACCAAGGCTTGTAGGTTTGTGAGGAGGACTTCCCATATCCATTGTAAGTTTGAGACTGAAAGCTCATTTCTGCTCCCTAAGGTAAGTTTGGACAAACTCCAAAGCAACAGAGCATAAATGGGGCTTTTGAACAAAAGTTTCCTACATTTGAGTGCCTAAGGTTAATCTCCTATATTGATAATTAGGTTTGAGAACAGAAGTAAAACTCAGAAGTGCTTAGTTCAGATTTGTTTCAGTGGGATATACTGTCCACAAGCATACAACAAGGTCCATTTCTATTCAAAAGTTTAAATACTTAAAGCTTTAGGCAGATCAGAGTCCTTAAAACTTCAGATACCTATATTTTATATTTCATCATAGTTTTATTTATCATTCTGCACTTACAGATATATGTAGGTTTTTTCAGCTGTAACCAAGAAATATCTCTATGACATACACTCATTAACTATCCTAATAAGACCATCTATAATCAAAGAGACAAAGTATGCATTTTTTTAAAATCTTATCTTGGTGCATTTTTCCATCTTGGTGCCGTAAGATTTCCTGAACTCAAAGTTAAGGCATAAGTCAACTAGTTATGTTTTTACTGTGCCATAATAAATTTCCAAGAACCACTGATTCCTTCTATTATTATTTTTTTCTTCTTCCTACCTGGAGCAGTTCCAATCAAATGTTTTCTTAATTATTATTCCACATACATTTCCAGCACCCCAAATACTACTTACAAGCTTATTCAGAGGGACAAATAGAATAACAGACTCTGAAAAGTAAGCATCCTCACCATTGTCCTCATTGCTTTTGAACAGAGTACCCAGTCCTATAGTATACGTAAATCCAAGCCAGAGGACCGCAAGCAGAATAGATCTTCCAATAAATCATTCCCTGGACAAGAGAGTTTGGTACACAGTCGGGGAAGGGCAAGATAATTAGCTATTTATTAGTTCAAGAACAGAACAGGTACTCCCATTGCTTGACATTCAGTGCGTCACGTGAAATAAAACCAACACATTTCACACTCTTTGAGTATGTGGCCAAATTGTTCCCAGCACATAATTTGTTCTGTCTTTACTTGCCAGATTTCCAATTGCCAGTGGCACAGGAGTGGCTGACCACCCAGCATTTGACATGCTGCCATAATTTGCATTCTCCTACATACATAGGCAAAATCAAACAGTCAGGCTCAATGACCACCTTTCAAATTCAGGAGCTTTTGTCCCAAAAATACAAAACATACATGCAGTGCATTTATTAGATTCTTCTATGACCATTGTACACAGCAGCCTTTGAAGGGCATTGTGAGCAAGAGAAAGTCATTGCTTTGAAGACGTTAGTATAAGAGCTTTAAGTAAATTAAGATATTAATAGGTCCTCCATTTCCAACTTGTATTATGAAAAAAATCAGCTTAGTTTACAAAGAAGAATACTGCGCTGAATTCAAAGTTGAAGTTGCTCAAGCAGCCACAGCAACCCATACGTCCGCAGCTACATAAACATCTAGCTTACTTTCTACATCTGAATGTGTTGCTGCAGAAATGAGGAATGTCCTAAAGTTAAGAAGGCCACAACAGCTGACCAATTGTCATGTTTTGCTAAGTTCACCCTTGTCACATTATCACACAGACTCTTTCAGTTTCTCCTGCCTTTACACATGTAGTACAGCTATGTATGACTACTTCAGAATTATACTGTGAGGCTAAAGACTGTTGATAACTCAGTGAAAGAAACGTAATCACTGAAGATATGATGAATTCTAAACAAATACAATGAGACTATGTGATGACTCTCATTAACTCCACATTATGAAGCTCTATATATTCGATTGACTCTTGAAACTTTAATTAAAGAATATTCTTGACAACAGCTTTGTTTCATGCTTATTTTTTCCTAAGATGGCTATTTCACCATTCAAGATCTACGAGCATTTTATGGTAGACAACACAGAAGATAATATTGCTTGTAGGTTTGTTCTTGTGAAGACACACAAAAGAATCATCTGAAAAACAGAGCTGTAGCTGAAAACAGAACTAAATCAGCAATCAAAACAACTTAACCCAGTGGTATTTACTGTCTTTTTCAAAAGCTAGTACTGATGCCAAGACCAGCAGTCCAGATAAAAGTCTTTGTTAGCACGTCACTTACCATATTTATTGATGATACAGGACCAATGCTGTTGACATAAATGTCAACATCAATAACTGTTGGTTTTACTGTGGAGAAAAAAAAATAATATCATTTTTCAGAAAACATAACTAATCACTTTAAATATTTTCTTCCCCAATAACTATAAGGTCTACTCTTCAGGTAGAACTACTGAAAAATATGGCTTATATATATTTTTAGGGATACAAGGTTCTTTTCTGCCTACCCCCAAAAAACTGCAATAAATTACAGCCTGTACCACTTTATCATCATGATCCCCATTTATCTCAGCAGCAATTTTTTAAAGAAACTTTCAGTGCTAAGCACAGTGGCTCAAAGTCAAAACCTAAAATGACTGACATGAAACTAGAAATAATGCAGCATATCACTTTTCCCCATTGCCTCAACTCACAGGTCCTTTAGCATACTTGTTCCACAAGAAAAATATCTTTCCAGATTTTCTCATCTCATCTGTCCTGAAATCATCCTAACTTGGAGTAAAATCACTATGAAATCCATTTAGCTAAACCTAAGCAACTCTTCTTCTTTCAATTTAGACTCACTCCCTTCAGACCCCATTACCTTTGCACTCATTCATCCAAAGGTTTTTGAATTTGATTTGGTTTAGTCAATGCAAGTTTTTCACAAGATCTTCCATGTTTTCTGACTTCCAGGATTTAATAGGTTAGGACAAGTTCTATATTCCTTTCTTTAGCGGAGGCCACTAGGATTTATCTTCTTTTTAGCATCTTTGGTGTCAGTGTACCTGCTGAACATTATTCAGCTAGCCTTTAGTGGTGTAGCCTAACTCTAAAATAATGCCATTCTTGCATTGAAAGGCAATTTTTTTTTTACTTATACTGCCCTCATTCTCACACCACAGGGTATACATTAACCTCTAAATTGGTGTTTTACTTTCTTCAGGGTTAGCTGACCCAAACCTAAGTAAGTATAAATCCTGTTCTAATCTGCATAGTCAGAATTGATGCAAACTTAGCCCTGGTAGGCCAACAGCTTCTTTTAGAAATCTCCCTTTCCCATAGGGGCACCTTCCCCTCTCCATGGTATTCAAAAATCTTCAGAGAGCAATTCAAACCACTGAAATTTGGGAACTATGCTGAATTTGGGACTTTTTGCACCAATTGCCGTGCTCCCTAGAATGAGGAAACACAGATACAACAGCCACTTAAAACTCACAGAGCTTTCCTCAAGGAAGATGCTGAGCAGAGAAGTGAGGAACAGTTAAATACTGTGGCTCTGTGGGAAGGTTATCTCAGGTGGATAACAGTTAATTTGTCTAAAGCTTAAGAAACCATCCAGCACAAAGCTGAAGACAGACAGGAATCTTCACATGTAAAGATGAATAATTTTTGCCCACTTCCCCCAAATTCCAAACTAACAATGAGATGCCGTGGAGTTTTAAAGTACCCAAAAAGTTAGATGGTTCTGAAAAAATAGTCAGGCTGGCTTGTCATGTAAGATTTTGGTATGTACATATCATTAGGAAGACTAGATCTAATGTCACAAAAACAGACATTAAAGTGGCTACAAATAGTGGTTATAGGTGATAATCATTCTCTCTAACCCATTAAGTACCACACTTCTTTGACTGCATATGGTCAGAACATCCAGGATCATTTAAGGTCATGGTTTCAAATTGTCTGAAGTACTGGATTACAAACTTGGATCTTCCCTTCAGCAAAAGAAAATCTAAACTCAGCTGAACAAGCACAACTGATTAATGCAACTCTTATTATACCCAGTTAATAACTAAATAGGAGTCTAGCAGCTTCTGGTAATGCGACTTGCCTCAAAATGCAGTAATAAATGTCATTACATAGTAATTGGTAATAACAGGGAACTACAGCTAGCTCTTTTACCAAGATAGCATATATGGAATAAAGGGCTCTGATCTTTTTAGAGCTTATGCACGTATCTGTCTGGAAGTTCAACACTAAGGAGTTCTGGTGAACACCAATGGGACTCTCCTTCTCTGGAGATATTCTCTGGAGATATTCAAGACCCATCTGGACAAGGTCCTGTGCAGCCTGCTGTAGGTGACCCTGCTTCGGCAGGGGGTTGGACTAGATGACCCACAGAAGTCCCTTCCAACCCCTACCATTCTGTGATTCTGTGACTAGACTTAGTGATGCAAAGTGGCACATAATTGAATCTCAGTAGGATCAGGGACAAAGTTCAGGACCAGAATACAGTGCTTGGAATCCATTTTTGTTTAATCATTGAGTTAAGTATATAAATAGATTATGGGATGATAATTTACCCTGAATGTGTTGGGCCAAACTCTCTTCCAGTGCAAAAAAATCAAGCAGTGCTTGTTAATGCTAAAGAGAATTTGGTCTTACTCACAGTAAAGGTCTAATCTCGAAACAGAAGAAAACTGAGCAGCAGCCACTTCTTATGTCAAATTAAATCAGCATCTGACCTCAGACATTCCCAGTGAAATTCAAATTAAAAATAAAAAATACAGGTAAGTTATTATATCACTACAACTACAAAAAAGACTGATAGTTCCTTTGAATTATATTTTGTTTTGCGAGGTAGAGGTAGCAAATACAATTATAATACCATTGTATGGCAAATATGTGTTCAAGTTTTGAAAGCAAAGACAGAAAAGTATAGTTCTTGTTTCATGTGGTCTCTCATGGATATGAACAGATAAAAACTGGGACAACCATCAGGTATAAATTTTAGACTTGTTATCATAGGATTTTAATTCAAAATACTAACCTCAACCAGGCAAAGATTTTAAGATTACTTCATCCAAATAGCATTGTAAAAAAGAAAGTAACTGAGTGTCCTGGGTTCAGCTGGGAAAGGGTTAATTTTTACAAGAAGGTGGTTGGGCTGACCCAAACCAACCAATGAAATGGCATGTTCTATACTATGTGATGTCATGCTCAGTATTTAAGTAGGGAGCTGGCTGAAGGAAGGGGATTTGCTACTCAGGAGCAAGCTGAGTATTGAGTGGTGAGAACGTTGCATGTTGTATATTATTTTTTATCAGTATTATTGTTGTTATTTTCTTCTTCCTTTGCTGTTCTGTTAAACTGTTTCTATCACAACCCATGAGTTTTGCCTTTTCCTTCTGGTTCTCCTCCCCATCACACTGGGCGGGTGAGGGGGGAAGTGAGAGAGTGACTGCGTGGTTCTTTGTTGCCAACTGAGGCTAAACCACAATGCTGAGTCTTAAAGTTATCGTGTCCTATTAGAAAGAACTGACCCTCTACCAGTCTTTAAAATAAACTGAGTTTCATGGAAAGGCATAAATATTTACATTACTAATTATTTCAAAGCCTGCTTAGTTTTTCTTTATACTACGTGCATTTGTGAACACTTAGTTCATGGACTGATTTAAGCCATGCCTGGTGTTGCTGAACTGCAGATGGAGCCTTTATTATTGCACTAAGAAAGTCTTGCTTAAACAACATATTGTTAATACCTCACTAAAAGTCGGTAATAAATGGATACTCGGCTTCTGTACCTTTATGATATTGGCATCAGCTCAAAATAGTTCTAAAAAACTGTCAGAAACTTAGAAAAATTACTGGCAGAACCATGTGTATATCATTACACATGCAGGACAGCAACTAAAGGTTATCAACAAATGTACCAACCTTCTCAAAATTTGAAATATTCTTTAATATATAGTAGTTAACTTTCCCTAAAAGACAATGTAAGCACATCCAAGAAACTGCAGTGTTAGACTGCTACACATTGCTATCTACGGTTAGCTGACTGCTTACCATAATCATTTTCTCTTCAAACCTGTTGGTTTCAATTGAGGAGGGAATTTATAAAGCCAATCAAAATATCTGCAAACAAAACTAAGGCCATGCCAATATTTAGCTAATAGTCCTCATCTGATCCAAATGCCAAGACTCTGAGACAGATGGAGTGTTTATATTCTGTTCAGCCTTGTGACTATTACATTGCAAAGGCACACCTCAGAGAAATTTTTCTACAAACTTTGAACAGTTCAAAAGATGCCTAGTCACAAGAGTCGTGAGTTCAACGCTGCCTGCAAAGCTCATTTAAGAAGCCAAGTGAACACTTAGTGTAAAGCTAGGTCAGGTATGTCTGGATAACAACAAAAAGCAGAAACAGCTAGAATAATACGCTGATCGCAAACACCCATGCAGGCCAACTACAGGATTTGTGTAGTTCTGCTTTATAGATTTACCCTGGTGAAAAAAACAGTACCTGAGCCTGAATCCCATTAAAATCCATGAAGACTTACTCTTGGACATATGCAAGCTGATCATGTGTGTAAAAAAAATTGACAGATAAACCAAGAGAATTTCAAAAGACTTCTGAGGAAAAGAACAAAGGGATTGTTATACAATTTCACAAGTCATGCAGGGAAGAAATCTGCAATAAGTTTGTGACATCTTCTTATGTTTATTTAGTATTTTAAATTATCCTGTCCTTTTAAAATATCTCTTAATTTTTGATAGATCTCCACTATTTAAAATTTATATTTATTCATGAATGAAATCACTTTTTTTGCTTCCTACAGAAAGCTTCCTCTGCATTTGAAGTCTGTCCAAATAGCATTTACTTATCCAAATAGTATAAATATTTAGAATTATTTTTTAAATTTTAATGTTGAGAAATAATTTTATTGAAAGCTTATTTAAACATGAGTAGAACTAGCTGAGCTCTCAGAAATTCTAAAATAAAATTAAAATTAGGGGTTTTTTTGAGCGTTAACCTTTCTTACATTGTTCAAGCAGCTTCCAGGTCTAAATTATTCTGGTTTTACCCAGAACAGCAGTGACAAAAACATTATGGATCAATATACATATATTTATAGAAGTAAAGAAATTAGCACTAGATTTTTAAAAGGCACATAACCAGATAACAAACACAGTATAAGTTCTGTTACACAAATACACAGCCACTTAAACTATGCCTAAGTTCCACAAGGCTTTTGAACACAAAAGACTAAAGATTGGCTCTATGGTAATGAGATTTTTTTTTTAAATTACTCTATAATGATATTTTACATTATCTCATTAGCACATAAATTGCTATATTTAAATTGGGATAAAGCTGTAATAAATCATTATAAAGTTATCAGTAACCATAGTAGTAGTGATTATAGTGTTAATGTTTACTTTGTGTTAGTGGTGATGACTGTCAATATTTTCCTATATGACCTTATAGGCAACATCCAATTACGTTTGTTCCTGTAAAACAAACTGCTATGATAGCAAGTCACTTCTTAGGGATAACTGTAGTCAGCTAAAAGGTCTATATTTTAGGACAAATTACCACATTTGAAGAAAGACATAGTAACAGGAAGTGTTGAGTCACCAGCCCTGGAAGTATTTGAAAGATGTGTAGATGTGGCACTTAAAGACATGGTTTAGTGGTGGACTTGGCAGTGTTGGGTTTACAGTTGGACTAGATGATCTTAAAGGTCTCTGCCAACCTAAGTGATTCTGTGATTCTATTCTATGACTCTATGAAGGTATCAGTAAGGAAAATAAAAAAGACTCATTCTTCCTGCATAGAAGAGAATGGGCTTGAGCAACAGATAGCAGTCAAAGTGCTCTACTTGCTACAGCCAAAGAAACTCTGACAGAACTGTCATCCCTATGTTTTAGGATCACACTACCAAAACAGGACTGCAAATGAAAATCAAAAGGGTAACCAAAAATTGGGTGCAGACTTTAAAGGAAGTTTGGATGACAGCAATACCAGGATGAGAACACAGTCTTCTGAGCAGTATTTTATTCACATGCTAGGTTTTGTTGCCATTTGGTCCAGGAGTGTGAATGACAGCATGCACATAAATGGACTCCCTCAATTAACTATGAATCACTTTTGTTCTTTATATCCCACCATCAATCAACCTTCGGCACTTCTATCTTTCGTTTATCTTTCCCTAATGCACAAGCTGTAATTTTTCCAGTATTATGTTGTTTGGGAATGAAAACTGTAGATCATAATTTTACATAGTTACACTGGTTTTACAATCAATCCCTAAATTTTCCATTTTTTGTTTTACTTATACTCATAGAAGGGGAGAGTTCCTATACGATATCATAAGACTGAACAACAATAGAATTTGTTCCTGCAAAGTCTAGCAACCTCAACATGGCCACTGTAGCACTGTACATCTGCCCAATTTACAAATATTTGCTCAGAATCCTCTTTAACAAAAAAAAAAAAAAAAAAAAAGACTTCTAAATACGCTTCTGCACTTGGAAGAGTCAGAACAGTCTAGGTAATCACAAAAGGAAGGAGAGAGAAGAAAGGGATTTTCTTGTGTATTTAATACCACAGACTTCACAGACTTTCCCTGACTCTTACCTAGCTTTCAATCTGTGGCGTCACAAAAGTCTGAATGCCATACTCCCAACCTCCTCTCAGATTTCTTAGGTGAAGTTATGGAAAAGAAGAGGAAACAAGAACTAGCAGATGCTACATACAGTTTGGGGTCTGACAGTTTAGATGGAGAGTTTGGCAAACATTAACTTTCCTACCTACAGTGACACTCAAGAAAAACATTCAGTCTGAGTTTGTATCAAGCCTTTTCAGCAAGTAATCACTGTCAGAAAATAAAACTCTAAATACGAGTTATCTGTGTAAATTAATTATTTGCATTCACAAAGAGAAGGTTGTATTGTAAGGGACATTGCTGTTAAGTACTTGGGTAAAAGACCTCTCACTCTAACACAAAACCAGCAGATTTTTGTCAACCAAACAGAATATATGCACGACATAAGTACTGCAAAAATACAAGTGGCTCACTAGAAATAAGACAAAAGAGCAGTTTTATCTACAAAGAACTGTATTACTTGGGTTGCTTTATGAGATTAGTTTCAGAAAAACAAAGTGTTTGAATACTGAAATATTTCTGTATGTTGAAATACTGTAAGTTCCAAATTACAGTGTTGCTTTCCAGCAATTGATTTAAATTAGGTGTTCTAAAAAAACATAAAAAAGAAAAAATCTAATCTGTTCATCCAAAAAATAAAACCACTTTTTCTTAAGCAGAAACATTACTTTGGAGGGCTTCGGGGTCATGACATTGGAATAAAATTTCTCTTTGTATTCTTTTAGCATAACATACTACGAGTTTTACTTGAGAGAAGGATAAGTAAAAAGTAGGGTGTTTCCCCTGACAGCTGAGAAGCTGTGAACCAAACCAGGTCAGAAACTGAAGTCAAGAAATCCCCCTTTACTCAGCTCCATTGGTTAAGTGATCAGAAAAGCAGAATGTAGGCATGAAAAAATTCACTGTCAACAGCCTGCCCTAATCAGAAATGTACCCATGGTAGATTTTGAAAGAGCCTATGTTTGATGCACGATACTAGTACCAGACAAGGATTAGGTGCAAATAACTTAATTCTTTGTTATGTTTTAAAACTCAAACATGGATCATAGTTTTCAAAATCTAAAACTGGGACTTTGGAGTGGCCATAAAGTAGTTTACCCCTCACTTATTAGCCTTGCTATTAATATTCTAGAAACGTTCATGGCAAAGTCTCCAGAAGAAAGCATCAATTACTGAAGATGCTAGAGAATTAAAACTCCTGCAGACAATAAAGAGACCCCTTCTATCCTCCCACCTAGAACGGAGATTGTTCTCGTTTGCATTGCATAACAATTCTTTCCTCAGGAATACTCACTTCCTTATATAGGTGTGCTTATACATAATGCATGGAAGATGACTGGCACTAGAATAGTCTTCATATTTACTGTCTCACTTATGGAAATGCACAGTTAATGGATATCCAGTTTGGTGGCTGAATCAGAACAGAAGTTTTCTGAAATAAAGACAATCCACTTTCCAAAAAAACGAGAAAGAGAAGTATCAGCAAGAACAATTAAAACACTTCTGGGTTTTTTTCTTATGACCTTTTTTAGCTCCTGAGCTCTCACTATATTGAGCCCTGTTTCCTAGCTGAGTCTTAGCCACAGTACTCCACATCCTCAGCAATGGGTTATTCAAGTTTCTTCTTCCATATAAACCTAAATTAGACTAATCTGCACAATCCTCTGCAGTGCCCAATACTAAGAAGTTGGATCCAGGACTACGGCTTTCCCCTCCTGAATGCAGCAATAATACAAACAGAATTTACTCCCTCTCTCCTTCCCATTGTGTACTACCTTTACACACTGGTTAGCTCTCCAGGTGCAATTATCTATAGTCAATCCCTAAGTGACAACTATCTCTCTCACTACTTCCTCTTATGTCAGACACAGTCTCTCGTAGGCTAGCACAAAAAAACACTTACAGCAGAAAGTAGTAATTCGACCTTGCGTGACAGTTTACAGCTTTCTCTGCACTATGATCTGGAAAATAGTTTGATCTGTGAGGCAATAAGCAACCTCTGTCACCACATGTGGGGAAACCTTGCTAGAGCTAATTTAAAGAGTATCAGGTGTGGCAATCAGCAGCTAGCAAAAAATAACTTGACAGCCACAGTGGTAACAGTCTGTGGTGCACTTCAGGGTTCATTTCTCTGTGGCGTGCTAGGAAGGCAGGTCAGACAGATGAAAGTCTGTGATACTGCTTCAGAACTCAAGGTTTTCATCAGGATTGTGCTTAAAATGTGCATCTCCTTTAAAAAGCAACAGAATAAAAGTTGTGCCCACTCACCCAACAGATCTGCTCCTTGCATACGCTGAGAAACAGCTTAAATTAGTTACACAAAGATCTTTTAACCACTTAAAAAGAGAACTGCTTTTAAACGCTACCAAGATAGCACAGTAAATCACACCAGACATCTGTGTTTGCCGACACAAACAAGCACTCCTATTTCTGCCAGCTACACTTCTACAAACCTACTCAGGGTACTGAGCGCTGCACAGCTGTTTGTGAGGCTGCTCTCGTCGGAAACTTGGCCAACAGTTATAAAGATACTTGGGGAGCAAATAAAACCAGCTTGACTCTCAAGACAGCTAGAACTGGTGGAGTCAGAAGATATATAGGCATTAAACTGGGACGTGTACGTATGTGTATATGTATATATACACACATATATACATATCAGCACATACACTTACATACTTCAAAGTGAATTTATTTGGGCTTATAAATACACAATAACTACAGGGGACCACTAGAGGCTATAGGGATCAAATAAACCTAGAGGATCCAAAAGGAATCCAAAAGTTACTGTAGCATAATCAAAAAGGAGGGAAAAGCAGTCATTAGTGGTGAAAGCACCTCAGAACACAAGCTGATGAAGCCTTCTTCAACACATCTAATTCAGTGCCTTCCCTAATATAACTATATATTTGAGAAACAGAAGATGCAAACATGCGATACAAATTATCTTACTACTCTTTTCTATCCTTTCAGTGAATAGTATCAGTACAATCAGTATTATTCATACTTTAATAATGTTCTTGCCTCAAGTTTGATTTGACATCAGCTTGACTTTTTTTTTTTTTAAAGCAATAAGGCAGGCAGTTTAGAAACCAGGTGCCAGAAAATATAGGAAAAATAAATTAATACAACAAACTACCACATTTATAAAAGACTTCTATTACATTAAATATGGAATTTGGCCTTTTCATTTCTGGCTGACAATTACAAGAAGCATCAGTTGAAAAACTTGATGTCAGCTAAGTAACTCTGAGGCACAGGAAGTTCTGTCCTATAACTTTCTATTCTTTGATTTGCGTTTTAATCTTATTTTAGCTTTATTTCTAATATTTATAATCACTCTCTGCTTTCAATTTCCCTGAAGAGCTTGAGTACACTAGAGTGTAGTCCCTTCTAGTTGGCTTTTCTCTTACCAGCATTATTTCGTTCCAGCCTCTGAACAAGAAATTAGCTGAAAGTATTAAACTTTCCCTGGCAGAGTATAAATAACTGCAAAGATCATTGGTACAGCTTGAAATGCAGAGGAAATAACTCCTGTGCTTTTTTCTATAATTTTTTAGGCATTTTTAAAAAATGCTAAAACAGAAATTTATCACTTTTTGCTAACATCACTTTTTCCCATTAGGAACACCATGGGGAAAGGTAGCGGATGGCAGTTCTGTCTGTTTATACCTAACAAGTGTGTGTAACTCCTTATTCTAATCCTGTTGTGTTCTAGTGAAAGTATTTCAGGAGCTGGGGAAAACAGCAGGTAATCACAGGAAGGCTGGAGATCACCTGGTCAGACTGCAGGATGTGTGTTTTAGAATATCCTTTGCACTGAAATTAGAGTGCTGAGGTAACTAACTGACGGCTTGTTAGAGATGCTCAAGGAACGGTTTTGTTCTCCAAAAATTACTGGTGGAACATAATGTTTTCTTTCACATTAGTAGGCTGAGACAAAGCAGGAAGCTTGGAGTTTAGCTCAGCTTATGAACTAATCTTAACATTACTATTGTCTTGTCATCACTGAAATTTTGGCCCACATTAGTTATTGCTTCTTAACGAACAAGAGGAAAAAAGATCTTTTATTTGAGGTAAGCAAACCAGCTACCTACCGAAAGGCAATTCTTAAGACTTACTGCTCTTCATGCTCACAATGAGTACTGCAGCTCTGAGCCTGGTCTAGGGTGAAATTTTTTTCTCTCCTGCTACTAATGGCACTTTTCAGAAACCTCTCACATACTAATCTTTTTGATGGGTAAGGTGACTTTCACTATGAAAGAAAAAGATAGCATACTATTTTCCACATGTAAAGCTCACTCAGGGAATGTGATAGGCAAAACTTTCACTATGGAAGAATACAGTTACAAACTTTCTGTCTCTTTAAGGCAACGTACATTCCATATGAAGATAAGCATGAAACAGGGTAATTAAGGCAGCTCTTCTCCTCCAGGACTGCATTGTGGACTAAGCTGTCCATTAAGGAAGGTGAGAAGGAAGGTTTCATTGAAGTAAACTGACTTTGAAGGAAATATGTTTTGTCATGTGCTATTTCATATACATGTGGTTTGCCTCGTTGTGTTTGGGTTTGGTTTTTTTTAAATGGAACTTAAATTTTAAATCAGTTAATCAAAAATTGAGCAATGGCAAAAACCTTGATTATTAATAGAACCTAAACAGGACTGAGATTTTTCTAGCTGTAATTATCATCATTCTACTCTGTGGCCTGTTGGTTTTCCTATTATTTCTGTTTTCATTTTACTAATAAAGGGGAAGTAAAATTTCAGGGCCAGAACTTGATCTTACTAAATGTCAGGTCTCAAGCCACTGTGACACGGGGGAAAAAAAATCACTCTTGCAGGGCAGTAAGCCTTACTGCACTTGGAGAATGCTGCATATACATTGAACAGGTCTTCACTTCAAAGGCCTTTGAAACAAACTCCAGAGTACCTGCCTATGGAAGAGATTTTAAGACCTTCATAGTTCAGAATGGGTTTTCTTGTTATCTGGGACTGGTGCCTTTTATACCATGCAACGGACCCACGATTCTCAGCCCTATAATTGTAGCTGGTAAAAAGTAGGTGGAAAAGATGCTTTGTCTCCATAAAGCACTTTTCTTTTTGATCTAATCAATACACCAGTATAAGCTGTTCAGTGTAAGGTACTTTCTTTTCTTTCCTTTTTTTTTTTTTAAATTCCAAAAGGCGTGTATGTTCTGTGGTATAAAGGAAAACTGCCAGATGCCACCATTAAAATGAAAACCCTCACAAGCTGTGATATTTCTGGAGACAAGAACTCTGCCAAGTGTGTGGCCACAGGGGATGCAGTCAGACATTCCCCTGCTGGTAGAACACTGCTTTGTTTCCAAAGACCAAAGGCCCCTTTTAGCTAGACAGGTCCTGTTAAGGTGTCACATTGCTGATAGTCTTCACAGAGTAACTATTTTGCCTAATACTTAGGTTGTTCAATCCACCCTTTCAAAATTGTGGTTTGTGATCTCGCAAGTGATGCCTGTACTGCTTAGCATACACTGAGCATGTGATCTGACTGACAGCCATTTACACGAAAGCCTAGGCCAAGTATAGGACAGCATAAGAAAAAAAGGAAAGAGCAAGTCCTTGCCTCACATCTTAGCCTTGACCTACATGCTCTTTACAGTGGTTTAGATGGGCTGGCCAGAGGAGGAGGAAGGAGGGTGGCTGAGTGTCTGTTCACAGTTCATTCATTGATGGCTATACTCCTGACCTGGAGGTGACATGACTACTGAAGAATTCAGTGCCCACAGTATGGCAAGTGGGCACTCAGAATATTCCTGTACAGTGCCAGGTAGTACCTGGATATGCCTGAGCTTGCCAAAATATCGGCTGCCCTGGGAAGGATTAAAGACCACAGACAAGTCACTGCCTGGGCCAGCAAGCGCTTCAATACCTTCTATTTGCCACAGTTCTCTCCTTCTCCCCACGGCCTTTGGCTTGCAAAAGTGTGTTCCCAAGTGATGTAAAAATCACAGTCCTAAACTTTGAAAGTGCAAAGAAGTCAGTATTTTCCTATGCTTTTCTGACTGCATTCAGAAAAAAGACCATTTCTTCAGGAGCATTGCCAAAGTTGGATGTGTTGGAGCGGGTCCAGAGGAGGGCCTTGAAGATGATCAGAGGGCTGGAGTACCGCTCCTATGAGGACAGGCTGGGGGAGTTGGGGCTGTTCAGCCTGGAGAAGAGAAGGCTCCAGGGTGACCTTATAGCAACCTTCCAGTACCTGAAGGAGGCCTACATGAAGGATGGAGAGGGACTTTTCACAAAGGTGTGGAGTGATAGGACAAGGGGGAATGGTTGTAAACTAAAAGAGGGCAGATTTAGATTAGATATTAGGATGAAATTCTTCACCATGAGGGTGGTGAAACACTGGAACAGGTTGCCCAGAGAAGCTGTGGATGCCCCCTCCCTGGAAGTGTTCAAGGCCAGGTTGGATGGAGCTCTGAGCAACCTGGTCTAGTGGAAGATGTCCCTGCTCATGGCAGGGGGGTTGGAACGAGATGATCTTTAAGGTCCCTTCCAACCTAAACCATTCTATGATTCTATGATCTGCGGTTAGAAAGAGTGGCTTTGCAATGATTGGAAAACTGAGTGAAGAGTGATGTGACATGGAATGGTGAGTGTCCCCTGTCCTGTGGGACAGCCGATTTGCTTACGGGCAGCACCACACAAACATAAAGGCCCTAATGAGTAGCTGACTGCATGTTAGTCCCGGATTTAACCCTCAGCATCTTTAATTAGCTGCACTTCTGCTTGATTCTGAGAATTATTTCTGTCTTCACAGAATCACAGAATGTTCGGGGTTGGAAGGGACCTCTGTGGGTCATCTAGTCCAACCCCCTGCCGAAGCAGGGTCACCTACAGCAGGCTGCACAGGACCTTGTCCAGGCGGGTCTTGAATATCTCCACAGAAGGAGACTCTACAACCTCCCTGGGCAGCCTGTTCCAGTGCTCTGTCATCCTCAGAGTGAAGAAATTCATTCCTACACTGGTTCATTCCATGCTTTCTATAAATTCCAGAACCTGCATTTTCTTATTGTATGCTCTGTGTTACCTGGTCCACTACTTTTTTTTTCCTACTAGTTTAACTGATATGTATTATGTTTTAACTGATCAGTGTTAATACTGGCACCTTCAAGGCAGGAACACAGTTCAGTTGCCAGGACAAGTCAACCATCCTGTTTGGAGAATATCCTTCTCCCAGACTGAAAGACGTGCTTGTATGTGAGGCACCAGCCAGCAATTCAGAGACATTAGATATAATGCATAATTCTCTAATATTCTCCTCGTATTCTGCTTGACATATGGCAGCAGCTCCTCAGATACAAAAGGGCAATGTTGTTTACCTGCATCAAAGACAGTAAAGGAGGGAAGAGGGACCAGGGAAGAAAGCAGAGGTGAACTAACTTCTCTGGTGCCTGAACAACACTCAGCTCAGTTTCTGAAATAGCCAGATTCCTATCAAACAGAAAAACGGCCTAGGACCGAAATGCTTGATAGAATTAGATAGATGTAGTTAGGAACTGAAATCTCTGTTTGGTACAATATATGAGGAGCTGTGTAATTTAACTCCTTTCTCTAGAAGAGGATTTATGAAAGTTTGCAGAGACACAAAAGGAATTGTTTTGGTAACAATGATTTTCCAGTGCTGTAAGGTATGTCTGACCTCTACTGATTTTATGGCAACTGACATAGGGACTTTGAATTATTACTTCGCCCCACATAGGCATAACAATTTACTCTGCCTCAGTCAGTGATCTGAGGGCATGGTGTACAAAGTAAAAAAAAAAAAAAAAAAAAAATGTGTGAAAATGTCTTCCAGATATTAGTATGGGTGGGGAACAGCATTAAAGGACTTCTCCATCAGATATTAAATATCAGCTAAATCCAGTATGACAAACTAAGGAGAGAAAGAGAGATAAATGTCACTCTCTGTTAAAAACAGACACAACTATTAAATATGATCTTTGTAAATACTACGGAAAATCAAAGTAATAGCTATGGGAAACAAACAAACAAAAAAAAACAAACCCCCTTGCTTTCATACCACGACATAGGTTTTTTTCTGGAATCGTTGTATTAATATGTAGCTATGAGACACTAATAATCGTAATGGTGAATACATACAGATAGCTCTTACTTCCCTCTAAACTGACCCAAAAGGATCACCCACAAAGTACATCAGTACATTTGCCATCAGCAAATGGTAGTTTCATTTATAATGAGTGGTGGGAATTCTCCCTCTAATCTCTGCAAAAATTTAGGAAAAGCAAATTATATTAGGTGGTTGTTTTAAGCATTCCCCTAGTTCATTCTGAAGTATGAAGGTGTAGTAAATGTAAATGACAAGTTGCCATTGATTTCTGTCATACAAACGGGCTGTGAACAAACTGAACAGCAGTTGTGCTATAGCCACTCTGATCTAAAGATTCAAACAAGGCAAACAGGGCGTAACCACAAAAGGTAAAAAAAAAACTGATTTGAAACTCACAACCTCATGACACAAATTTTTTTTTAAAAAGGAAAAGAAAATAGCCCAAAATGGTTATGTGCAGGTATCTACTGGCTCTTACCTAAATTTTATACCTGTATGTAGTAGTACTGCCCACAAGACACTTCTGTTCTATCAGATTTCTTTAGGAGATTAGATGTCTGCTGGTTTGAGGAAGAAAATCTCTGGAGCTGTCCTATACACATTCAAATCCTAGTCCCTTCTTCTCAGCATTAGGGAACATAACGTTCATGATCACATTTTGAAGGGAGTAGATGCACATTCTTCTCTATCTGTATCTTACTTTTTGGTTTGAATATGCTGGGGTTTTGATTGCTTCTCAGAGTGTGAGTTTTTCATATGCATGGATTGGATGACAAAAGAGATAAGTATGTTCCTAACCGCCAAAGACCTGCTGGATACGTCAGCGCTAGTCCTTCCATATCTCTACACAAACTTTGTACAAGCAAACCAGAGTTTAGCACACTAAATTACCACCACATCTTCCTGTGAGACTTTGTATTTTTTAAATAGTGACTTGGAAATGAACTTCAGCCAAAAAAACTTAATCTCCATTTTCCCAGACATTTGTGCACACTAACCAGAATATAACATAATGTCTTTTCTGTAGCCATAGATGCTTTTCCTCACTTGTGCAGAAAGGAGTACTTACTTCCAATATCTGGCCGTAGCTTTTTGTCATACTCTCTCAATAGCTTGTTTAGGATGAGAGTCACATCTGTGTCTTGTGTTTTTGGAGCTAAAACCCATTTTTGGTTAGTTGTTCCGTCTTCATATTCGTCCTCTTCAACCTTTCTAGAACTGCAATTAAAAAAAAAAATCAAACAAATACACGTTATTCTACATAACTAAATCTGAATTTACATTCTGAGTAAATCTCCACACATCTGAAAAAGTTTTAGACATGTCCCTTGGCTCTGCTGCCTCTACGGAGCCCTAGGCTGTTTTTGCAACAGGATGCTCCCATTAACAGTTGTTGAGTATCTGTGGATGGGTAATCACTGAGAGATGTTTAGAAATTATCTTCTACCAGTCTCTCAAAAAATTAGATTTTGGAAGTTAATACAGCTATCAGAGTAGTCTTTTATATCCTGTATTTTAACCACCCTCTCCCAACTAGTTAGTTTACAATATACTCTTAGGAAGAGCGAACATCTGCAGTATTATTTTATTAATACATCAAGACAACTGATTCATCTCTTCCACAAAGGCTAATAAGATTATTAAAAATTCAGATCTTTTAATACTTCTTGATCATTTTATCCTATTAATAAATTATTACATTCCCAGTGCCTGAATTTCAGTTTAATGGATTACAAGGCTTAGAATTAAGCTTGCTCCTTAAATTTGAGATGGATTATGACAAGCACAAAAAATTCATCGCATAAATTAATCTGAATCTCCCTGAAGTTATCATGACATTAAAAAAAAAAAACAGTACTACACCAAGAGTTGCAACATCTTTCCTTCATAGGTGGATTATTTGTAGTTTTAAGAGTTGCCCAGAACTCACAGCTAGAGCTATTTTCACACAAGACTAATTTCATTTGTATGGCTTCTTGTGCATGAAGAGTAAAATCTTGATCTGAAGATGTATCTTTTGGTCTTGGAAACCAAATCTCTTTAGGTCTCTTGCTGGAGAAGATCTACGACATTTAAACTGAGATGAAGTTATTGGGAGAAACGATAACATCAGTGGTAGAACTTCCAGTAGTAATCATGTTGCTTTGACCTGCAACTGCCCTGGTGATACGATATCATTTCACAACTTTTTTTACACAAATATCAATAATTATGCAAGGTGCAAAGCACTGGAGAATCAAAGGCACCAGCCCTGCTTATTCACAGGATGTGCTACACGCATCAGAGCAACCTCCTTTCTCTCGCTCCCTCGCCTTCTCTCCGGAAGGAGAGTAGCGTCTTTTAAAATATCTCAGATGTCCAGAAGACTTGATAGACACTCTCTAGTAACAGAAAAAAGTGAATACAATTACAAAAATTTAATCACAGAGCATCATTAACCCTCAACATAGCTTGTAGACCACCATTCGAGCATTTAATGAAACTTTTAATTGAAACTGCTCTACAGCCGCTACCCCCCCTAAGCTCTAGCCATGAATCTCTCAGTGTGACTGCTAGTGCTCTAAGTATGATTCCTGTATAAAAATAATTTTGAAACCTAGCCCCTGAGGATTTTCTACAGAGAGAGCTCGTATAACCAAATTGCAAAAGTAGAGAAAACTTAGGGGAAATTGTCAATAGATTACCATTCTTTCTCTGTTAGTTTGTTACATTTTTTAAAAACTTGATCTTTTTTTTGTGTAATTCATCCAATGAACATTAAAAAAATCTTCAGAGGAATTTTTGTGGTGTTCTTTTTCCTCCCTCGGCTTCATGACAAGCCCTGTGTCTTAATACTGCAGTTACAGAACCGTTCTCAAAGGAGGCACCTTTTCCAAACATACATGTTTGATATTTCAAAGCTGAAACCCTGCAGTGGTGCTGAATTGCCAGTAGGAAAGGAGCACAAATCCTACGTCTTTTTCCGCTGCACCCACCACAACTTTACTGGAGGCATTCAGACTGCACGTGGAAATGAGAAATGAGTTCAGGTAGGATCTTCATTCCCATTTCAGGGAGCTCCTGCTCTAAAGCCAGTCACTAGTAAGACTCCAAGGATTGACAGACCTTTAAATCCCCTCACTCCAGCAGCTTGCTTCCTAGAAAGTACCTCCAGACGATGTGAATTCCCATCTACCTTCTAGATTGACTGGGGGTGTGAGGGGTTTCACAGTGAATCAAAGTAATCCACTAGATACATATTTTTCAAAGTCTTTTCTTTTCCTCCTTACAAGTCTGTTACTTCACTTCCCTTGCTTGCCTCTGCACAATTAGGCTCCTTGAAGGCACTTGAGGTTGCATTTTCACCTGTAGCCTTACTGGGTGACTGCCAACTTCCCAGCATATTCCTGCTATCCACAGAAACAAGTCTGGGATGATGGCAGGCCATTCTCAAATTGGGGAGGAAGCAGTGCTGCACACCTTCCAGGCTCCTCAGGGGCCTCTAGTTTCGATCCTGTGAGGTGACAGAGAGGAGCAGTGCGTAAACTGCAGAGCAGGGAGGCTGGAAAACCCCGAGAGGTTGTGGGGGCAGCATTTCTTTCCTGCAACGCGTGTGTCCAGGGCTTGCTCTGGGGGCTGGCACGAAGCAGCCTCTAGTTCTTGTGGGGATTTGGGAGAGGGATGCTGCTGGGGCGTGAGGCAGCCTGCCCCGGAGAACATGGTCAATAAACGGGAAGGGGAAGGGAAGGGGAAGGGGAGGGGGAAGGGGAAGGGCCGGTGAGTGCGCCTGCAGTCCGGTTTGTGGTGGATCCTGCGGGGCGGGGAGCCGAGGTGACCCCTCTGCCTGGGTTATGCGGTGGGGGCCCTTCCCAGCACCCCGGCCAGCCGCCGGGGCCGGAGACGAGCCGAAGCCAAGAGGTGGCCGCTGGAGCTGCCGGCCGTGCCCCTGCGGCCCCTCACCGCCCGCCGGCCGGGGAGACCCTTCCCGCCCCTGAGGCAGGGGCCGGGGGTTCCCCGGCCCGGCCCTCCACACGCGCCCCTCCCGGCCCGGCTCCGCGGCCGTTAACGCCCGCCGGGCCGAGGCGGTTAACGGTAGCCGCCGTACCCCCTCCCCCCCGAGCACCACAGCAACCCCCGGCACCCCGAGCTGGTCCCGGCCGCCGGGCTCACACGTCCCGCGGCTGCCCGCTCCCTCCTCACGCCGGCCCCGTCCGCGGAGCCCCCAGGGCTGCCGGCCGCTCCGCGCCGTGAGGGGAGCCCGGGCAGCGCCCGTCGCCGTCCCGCCGGGTGCCGGGCCCCGGCAGACGCCGGAGCGGGAAAACTTTCTGCCGGGCCGGCTCGGGGCAAAGCCCTGGCAGGCAGCCTCCGGCTTCCCGCGGGGCCGGGAGCGCCGGCTGCCCGGGGAAGACGCGTTTGGGAAGAACAGCCCCGGCACGGCGCGGGGGGAGGCGGGGAAGAGCCCGCTGTCCTTCCCGGGAGCCGGGTATCTGGCGAACTCCGGCGAGCGGGGCTCCATCCCGCAAGCCCCGGTGCGGGGACCGGGGAGAGGAGATGAGAGGGAGAAGGGGCGGGGGTGAGGCGAGGGCAGCGCGGACTTACCAGGCGTGGAACACCGAGAGGAGGAAGACGACGGGCAGGAGCTTCGCGGACATGGTCCGGGCGGCGCTGGCCAGGTGAGAGGCGCGGCGGGAGGGTGCGGGCGATGCTGCCGGGCGTTCTCGTGAAAGGGAGGAAGGAGGGTACGAGGTGAAGCTCTCAGCTTCGCTTCCTCCGTACGCTCCGCTTTATACCCTGAAGAAAATACCCCCTCTCACACCGCTCCAGGAAGGGAGGGGGGGAGGCGAGGAGGGAAAAAAAAGCAGCAGTGGGACGACGGGGGAAATCCCCAGCGGAGAGGCTGCCGGGGCCAGGTGTAAGTCAGGCTCCGCGGTCTGACAGGTGTTCAGCGGGCACGGAGCTGCGGCGCTTCCCCCCCAACACCCCCCCCCCCCCCCTCCCCGCCTGGCAATCAGCCGCCGGGAGCAGCGGCGCGGCCCCTCCCGCTCCCCCCGGCTGGCGCTGGCCGTGCCCCCCGGGCTGTGCGCGGCGCGGCGGAGCCCGGGCCCCGGCGGGCCGAGGGTGGGCTGGGGCCGGGGCCGGGGCGGGGGGAAAGAGGCGCACCTCGGCCCCCCCCCCACCCCCTTGCGCCGAGCGCCTGGCCCGCGGCCAGCCCCGCAGCGTGGCACCGGAGCGCTGCCGGGGGCCGCCCCGCATCGGGGAGCGCCTGGTCCCCGCTCCCTGCCCAACAGGTACCCGCCTCGCCAGCGAGGAGCGGGGGGGGGGCAGCCGGGGAGCGATCCCTGCCCCCACCCCGGCGGGCGCACACGGGCGGGGGGAGCCGGGCAGCGGCGAGCTCGCCAGGCGGCGGCCGGCACCGGGGGCTTCTCCTCGCCGCCAGCCCCAGTGACCCCGAGGGGGCGGCTCCGAGGGGGCTGCGGCGCCCGGCGGCAGCTTCCCCCCGCTCTTTAGGGGTGCCCCCGCCCCCCAGCCCCACACTCACTTGCCGAGCGGGTGTGTGTCCCCCCCCTCCCCGGGAGCAGGAGGGGCTCTCTGCAGGCGGAGGGAGAGGGGTCGGCGCTGCCGGTGGTGTCGGAGTGGTCGGAACCGCGGGCATCCCCGCGGAGACGCAGATCCGTGTAACCGGTGCGGCTACAGCGGGAGAGCTACAGGGCAGCCTTCCGCAGACAGACAGACAGACACACAGCGCGGCGCGTTGGTACATGCCTCTGCATCTAGCTGGATGCATGGAGAAGTTTGCGTGCACTGTACGAGTGCAGGAATAACACCTATAGACGCGTAAGGTATGCCTGTATGTGAAAGGTACGCACAGCAAAGAGAGAGATGCGGCAGACCGAGCTACGTGGATTTGTGTGCACATTGGGAACTTTAGAATAAATGAGGATTTTTCTGCTGTGAGAACTCGGAAATGCGACCGCAGCCAAGTGTATTCCAGGCAAAAATAGTTTGGGTCTGGACGTCATGTGTCTTTCGGCTGCACTAAGAGAGCACAGATGTGACTTATAGCGACTTCTCTCCAGGTGTGTGTAGCTTTGCACCAGGCGTCAGGGCAGTAAGAACGTTTCCCTTTCCCTTCAGAATGGGAAATGACAAAATTTCCCTTACGTGACGGCAAGCTGGAAACAAAAAGCTCTGCTAGAGGTACAACGAATGATCGTTTTACTGTGATCAGAAATCTCAGAGGCATAAATCTTTGCTTCCTCCTCCCTTAGACATAATTTCCAAGTTCTGGGGGAGTCGTTTTATATTATGACATTACACATATATATGTAAAAAAAAAAAAGTTCTGCTGGAAGATGCAATCTTGCTTTTAGAATAACTCCTACGTGATGCCTAGAAGAGCTGGCTAGAGAGAGTTCTGTTCCCGAAGTTATTTATTGAAGGAACGCGACAGCTTAGGGAAAATCCGCTGTGAGCCAGGCAATTAATTCCCAGTCATGCACTTTAGGGTTTTTTTCAGCGTAAACGTCTCTTTACTAGATTATACAGAAGTTCTTTCGTGTTGACTTGGGCTAATTGCAGCTACTGTGAATCGCTAATAATCACTCGTTACAAGACTTGAGCTCTTTCCCGTCGCCAGCAGAGAAACGCGGGAGGACCCCGGGCCGCCTGCTGCCTGGAGAAAATAACGGCCGGGCCGTCAGAGGGACGGGACGGGACGGGAGGGGACGGGAGGGGAGGGGACGGGAGGGCAGGAGCTCGGGGGTTGCCCGGATTTCGCCACAAACCGCCGTGTGACAGCGCGCTCCGGGAGGGTTCCCGCAGCGGCGGGCCGGCTGGGCAGCTCGCCGCTCCGCCGACGTGAAGTTTGCGGGAACACCGGCGCCGGCGGGACCGCCCGAGCGGGGCAGCCGCTACCGCTCAGCTACGGGAGAAACTGCCGCCCGTGCCGGGCGTTTTGGGGGACCCGGGGGTTTTCTGAAGGAAACACCGCTCGGCGCTCCGAGGTCGCGGTGCCCGCCGTCCCCCACGCCGTGGGCGGTGTCAGCAGGCCCGACGGCGCCGGGGCAGAAACACCCCGCAGAGAGCCATGGCCAGCCCGGCCCCAGCGCCGCCTCCCCGGGTTCGGCAGCCCCGCGCCGAGGGGACCCCCGCCCCCCCCCCCCCCCCCCCCCCCCCCCCGCCGGGGTGACCTCTCCGCAGCGGCGGCCCCGCCCGGCGTCGCTCCCGCCGCGGCGGCGGGGTCCTCTGGCGGCGGCTGCGGGAAGCGCGGCGGGGCGGGACCGGGGCTGCGCGTCCCCCGCCTCCAGCCAGCGGCGGAGCGCTCCGTTACCCGTGTGCGGGCACCGGGTGCCGCTGCCGGCGCTGTGCGTGGTCACCAGGTCGCCCAGCCCCGCGGGAAAACCCTCAGTGTCAGACTGGCCGCTCCCCTCTCCCCTCGCAGCGGGACAGCGAGCCCCAGGGCTTTGCGGGTCATTAATTACTGCCTCCTCCTCCTCAGGCTGCCAAGGGGAAAAACAAGGTGACGTTTAAGATTTTCTTTATTTTCTTTCCGTTGTCCTCTATGGGCTACGTGTTAATGCCAAAGGAATACTTCAGCACCACTCTTTGTTATACCCCATCCCTCGGTCTTTTCTGCTTTTCCTCTTTTCTTTATACTCACATGCCTTTCTCTTACTTTTAAGCACACTCTCTGCATTTGCTGAGCCTCTTCAAATTGTGTGTTCAGGTAAGGATCATGATTATCCGGCACACGTGTTAACAAAAGAACATTTTATCATACCCCATAATGGTACTAAGATGTTTATATTCTCTAGCACAATAAAATGGATCCACGTTTTAACTTGCCCTTCACTGCATTTTCACAGAGAACGACTGTCTTTTCAGCCTGAGAGATACCAAAGGGATACCTCTGTGGTATTTCTTGTGAAGGGAGGAAGTAAAAGCCTCCAAAAAGCAGCTGTGCAGAGAGCTAGTCAGCGTAAATAAGGGGGGAAATGCAGAGGGAGGGAATGGGGCTCACAGAACAAGTGTCTCACTTGCTAGAGCTGGGTGCCCCCTTTCTAGCACTGAAGAGGGCACCTGAACTTGTCTGTGAATAAACACTGAAGGGGAGCCCGCTGGCATCCAGCAACCGAAGCTGGCACCTACACCGGGAGCAGCACAGGAGGGAGCTGGCGCTGCTCCGAGACGAGCAGGGAAGGGGCTGAAGCCTGTCTCCTACAGCTCCTGCAGTCCTCCAGCTGGAGACTTATTAGAGATTTGTTAGAGACTAGTGCCAGTTTATTCCTCCTGAAGGTCTCTGTCGCTCCCACTGGGAGCACTCTGCTATGTACAAATAAATCTGCCCAGAGGTATGAAGTTGAACCTCAGAGGTCCAGACACTTTCTGTGTGCCCTCCAGCTCTGTCCTTCAGCATGCAGTTCGCCGCTCTCTTTGACCCACAGGCTGGATCTGTAGAATCCCTCCTGATGTTGCTGTGCTCTTCAGCAGCTTTGGCAGCAGCATAGGCATGCAGAGCAAGTAGGCTTGGACCTCTGGGGCCGGATGACCCCTGGGCAGTTGTTCTGAGGACATCAGTAACACCAGCCTGCAGCACTCACCAGTGAAGAACTTGGCTCAGATCCACCAAGGTCAAGACTGCTGTGAGTGGTGGATTCCAGTGTTTGTTATTATATATGTGACAAGTTTTGTCCTGTGTGAAACACATCAGTTTTTCCCACCTACAAATGCAATCTATCATTGTCAGTCCAGTGCATTGCCATCTATCATTGTTTCTCAAAAACTCGCCAGATTCATCTAACTGAAATGAGTTGGTGTCTTCAATCAACATTCTTCATTTCCTTTTCACTTTGTTTTTAGCCAGGGCCAATTAAAAGAGTGACTTTTAAGACATGATGACTGTGAGAAGTGGTAATTGCTTTTAAGGATGGCAATGAAAAGGCAAGTAATGCAGTTACAGAATGGGACACCTACGCTTGAGTCTAAATTAGTGGTAATCCTAGGAAGATCCTTCAGAAGTCCTTTGGGTTTCCTAAAACCTAACTTCCATTGTTTCCATCTTTCTCAGAACTGAACAAATGCCCATAATAAAACAGTGGAAGATGCAAAATTGGTGAGGATGTCATCTGAGACTGTGACTATTTTAAGTGTTTGTAGTGACATAACAACATATAAAAAGCCAGAAAGAATTCAAGTGATTTGACCAAACACTCTTTTAGAATAATTGAAGTTCCTCTGAACATTTCAGTGTCAATTCCAATCTGAGGAGCAAGGGTATTAGGGGAAATAATATCCTTATTACAAAGAACATTATCTCCAGATTTAAAAAACAAATAGCTGTGCAAGTGCTACATTCATCTTGTCAGCACAGACTGAATAGCAAAGCAGTTTCATTTAGTTTTCTTGAAAGTTTAATCTATACACTTGGCAAGATTTTTTGAAAGACAAGATTATTTCATTAAATAATTTCTCTCTCAGTTTTGTACAAACACGTTTATTTTTTGCACACAGGGCATATTCCACTTAGAAAAAAGCAGAACGCAATTTGAGATAAGAGGGCTAAGTTTTAGAAAATACATTGTTTCCTAAATTCATCCTTGGAGTAAGCTGGCACAGCTCAAGTATCAGATATAAAAACCTTTTCCATTGTATTTGTGCTGTTCTTTCATTCTTAATGGGCGCAAGTGAGGAAATTTGGCAGTAGAACTGCACACACTTACTCTCCAATGCTGAATGGTTGTAATGCACTTTTCAACTCTTTTTTTTTCATGAAAGCATCCAGCAAAAACCCAAAGACAAGCAACTCCTCTTTGGCAGTGACTAAGCTGTGAAGTAGATGTGCCCTGCAGGGTCCCACCTCACCCACAGTGGGGACAGTGACACAACTCACCCCACTCCTGAAGGCCCAGGCTCCTTCCAGGGGAAACTCGAGGGGGTTGATGCACATCCAGATACCGCCCCAGCGTGGAGCAGGACAAGGCCAAGGTGTTTACTCTGAGCCAGAATCTGGGAAATGCTCCCATCTCCCACAGTTCAGATGCCATCAATGAGTAATGGTCTCCCACACAAACAGTTCCACTGACTGCAGAGAGATTTAAATTGTTAGGTGTTGTGTAGTGCGAGGCAGTGGCATTTAAGTATTCCAGCCTAGAATCGATCGGCTTATTGAAGCATCTCCCAAACCATGGGACAACACCTACTGTTCAGGCAGGAGCACACACTGCGAGGTAGCTGCTTCTTCTTCTATCACTTCAGTTCTCAGCAAGGATTAGGAGTGCATGGGCTTCTCTGAGAAACATAAGATAGACGGTTTCTTCAGGAAATTTCAACCTGATTTAGCAAATCCATGATAACAGAATAAGCTCTAATCATTATTTTCTGCCTTTGCCTTCAAACACAGAAAGTGACAGTCAATATTACTGGAAGTGATTTATGTATAGAATGTCTGTGGTGCCACATGCCTTTGGCAGGTAATTATCAGGTCCTTTTACACATCAGGTAAACACCAATAAACTCTTTACCAAAATAAAGCAAAGGGCCTGATCCTGCGGCTGTGCAAGTCCACTGTTTGCAGGTAGTTCCACATTCAGTGAAGACAACGAGATTCTCCATATAAGTAACATTGGTCAGATTTAGAGATCCTGGCACTGAGTCCTGCAATGGAGACCAGAAAAAGATGCTGAGCCACTCGGGGTAAGAGTCAGACTTGGGTGTAAGCAAATAGAATGAGCACAGCCCCCACAATTCTGGGGCAGGCAGAATGGCTCCAGGGAAGATGCTGTAGAGATGGTTCTGAGTTTCTCGTTCGTGTAGCGAAAAGCCTCACACTGGAGGCTTTTTGTGGATGTTTGCGGAAAATGAAAAGCAACTTCTTGTGATTCTTTCTCTTTCTTGTCATCATCAAGCACAGGAGAAGAGTAGAGGCCAGTGAACAAACACTCATCTGAAGGGCTGCAGGCAGTCTCCCTCAGTGATTAACAGCAAGACCCTGTCATGCTGCTCATTTCATGGTCACTTTGCCTTGCCACAGGAGGAATGTGCACCCATATGAAATGGTTAGAAGAAAAGCTCCCCAGGTGTGTACATCCTGACTAAGAGGAAACGTTATGTTTTCTAGCCCTGGCAGCACGTGGGGCTCACCTCCCCTTGTCTGGATATTCAGCCTCCAGGAGCCTAGTGTTGCATTCATTGTACATCTCTACAGCGATAGGAAGAGGCAGAAGAGGCTGCAGCTGAGAGGGTCTGTCTTGCATACGCAGAAGGATCTGCTCCTCTCCACCAGTTGCCAGGCGTTAGCTGTTTCAGAGGTGCTCAGTGAGTGAATCACTGGGGACACCCAATGCGATGTGTGTGCACTTCACTGCACTGCGTCCCTGTTGGACTTGGCAAAGCTACGCGTCCTTCACTGAGAAAACAGGAGGTCTTGTTGGCTCCCACCTTTTTGTGGGAATAACCTGTATGCAAGAAAAGAAAAGCCATGGGACTTCACGAAGTTTTGCCTTCCAATAGGTTCTGCAGTTTTTCACTGTTTTCGATCCCCAAAAGGCCGGATTAATTGTATTGAGATACCGTTATCCCACTTTTAAAAGAAATGATGAACAGCGAGGTCTGTGTCTACCCAAAGCCAAACGGGAAGCCTACCTGAAAGCAGAGATCCAGATCCTCACCTTGGCTCAGAATAGCGCTGTAACTAATAGTTGGGCATACCCCTCCCTTGCTCCTTCTTACCAGCTTCCAGTCACCTGCTCAGTCCTGTGGCTTCTCCACGGCCACAGAGAATTTGCAAATTTCTAATTCCACAGCATGAAGCGAAAAGCTGCAAAAAGGAATAGAGTGAGATTTTTTTCTTGGCAATGTTTAGGAATGAAGGGGATGAAGAGAAGACACACAAGAAGCCCAGACAGCTCCCCAGTCCCTGACCAGACCCTCACATCAAAGTGAAGTCCAGACTTTCCTCTCTGTCCCAAACAGAACATGGGGCTGATACTCCATAGCAAGAAAGCACCTAATTCAGAAACATCTCAGTTCATTGTCTTTACTCAGTATGTACCTTTCTGGGCAACAGTGAGGAGGCATCGTGCACACATGTGATTGAGTGCGAGCATGAGTGCTTTCTTTCAGCTCTTGTGGTGATTTTTTGGTCTTTCTAAAAGGGTAACCAGTATAAGAATGACATTTTGCAATCAAATGTTGAATGCATTTTTTATTTAAACATTAAGATTAAATTACAAAAGCTTCTGGAACAAAGAAAGAATGCCAAGGAAGAAAGAGCTGAAAACCCAGATTGCATTATCTCATTCATTGTGAAAGCAAAACACATTGGCAGCAGCAAGGCGTTTTATAGAAAAGTTTCAGATGGACAGTACAAAGACCTTTCTGTCAATATTGTCACTGAAACACCTTGCTGTCATGAAGCACATCTTTTTTTGTAATCACACTTCTTATTGGCTGATTGGTTTTCACTGTGGGAAACAGGTAATAATTATTTCAGAATTGCTGTAATTCTTTACCATTAATCTCTGCTAATATAACACAATATTCTTCTCGGGAAAATGTCCGAACACCATTTACTTTACCCTAATAAAAATGTCTACTGCTGTTGTTAAAAGTTTTATTTGCACAAGTATGTTCCTAATCTATGTTAATTTCATGCAATATATCTCTAATTTTGGAATAAATACTGAGAATCATTCGAGAAAATTCCTTGGAATGCAAAATCCAAACAAACTTCATATTTTCTTTTAAGGGCAAAATTCCTCCACCTTTATTTACACAAGTAGCATCGGGCTCCCTATGTTACCTCACTGCAAGCTAGAGGCTCAAGCAGTGAAAATCAGCATAGCCCCATTAGGATTTACTGCATTGTATTAACTTCTAATGAAAATTGGGCTGAGCAGTTTTATCTGTGGAGTAATGCGCTACCTATAACCAGTAAAGGTGCTCAAACATAGCCCTGCGCTTAGTAATTTGGCACATTTACAACTGGCGTTACTCAGTAACCGATCAGATGACAACAGTGGAGCTCTTCTGTAAAATATAGGTTAAGCCTACATTTGTATAACTGTACATCCGAAGTATAAAAACCACGATATGTAGTACACTTCAACAGTTAAAAAATATAACTTATTTTATTTGTAAACTATCAATGCAAGATACTCAGCAGCAAAGAAGCCATGTTCAATGTCTTCTGATCTTTTATAAAGATCTGTTGCTGTAAGTAATATAATTGTCTCCAAAACATCTGAGGTTACATGTAGAAACAATCAAGGCAATATTATTTGTACATATTATTAAACATGCAAAAAACTTCCTGAAGAATATTGCCCAAATGTAGAAAGTCATCTGGATCTCAAATTTTCCTTGGTAGCATCTGCTTTGTAAGTATGGCTCACATGTGGCTTTAGAGTCCTTTAGTTTATTTTTGAGGACTGGCACCTTTAATGACAGGCTCCCTATTTAAATATGTGGCCCAGTAAACTAAGTTAAAAGTTCCAAACAGCACTGGAAAAATTATCCGGGACATTTTGTCAATCTTACTGATGCTGTTGTAAGTCTTTTTGCTTTCAGCAGGCTTTTCTTCTGCAGACTTCACTGGAGCAGATGCAGTGTTTGAGATGACAGATGGGGCTGTGTCCTTTGGCATGTTTGGTGCGGGGGTCAGCTTCCCAGTGCTGTACGTATTAGTTGATTTATTTCCCAGCAACTCACGCTCTTTTTTCTGCAAGTAAAGACATTAGACCACAGGAACAGAAAGTGGAGATATTAACCCAAAAATCTAAGTACCATAATCAATCACGCTATCAAATGCTTGTTGGCTATTCTGACTATGACTCTCAAACAGCTGTTTCTGCCTTGATTTTATAGCCCTTACTCAGGTTAAACTTTCCCTGATGTCAGAGAAAGCTAAGAGCGGCCGGCCAGACCTGGATCCCACACAGCGTGTGCATTGCCAGCTTCTTTTGTCAGAGCAACACAGTCCCACCCCTGCAGAGGTTGCTGCCAAGACATGAACCTCACCCTCCTGCCTGCAGCAAGGAGCGTGGTGAAGGGCTTGTTGCCCCTGCCAGCTTCCCTGCTCTGCATTGCTCTTTCAGGATGCCTGCAGGTACGAGCTCTCTCTAGGAGATAATTTGCTAAGAGTCAGTCCTATTTCAAAATTTTCATTTCAGCGTGAAACTGTGAAGCTCAGAGAACTGCTCTGTCGTCTCTTTATTTTATTGGGGTACCGTAATGGGACCCTGACTCATGGAGCTCAGTGTGAGCTTTGTCATTTATTTTGGAGAGCACATAGGGAGTGCTCTGCAGAGACATATTTCATAGCATATGTCTGCTATTATCAGAAGTTTGGTCACTGAAATCCCATGCCACCTGTACCCAATGCCCTATATCCTTCTGAAAGCAGTCCACTCCATACAGATGATGGAGACCGACAGTCTGTCTCCGTGAAAAGAAGGCAGCATATTTCCTTGCAAATATTCCTCTACAGAAGGTGAAAGTATGTCATGAGGTAATTAAATACCTTTTTCACGAAGAAGCTGAAAATTGTCCATTCAGTTATTTCAGCTATGCTGAGTAACTGCTTTTTATTCTAGGTATTCAAAAAATGTAAGGTAAGCACCTTGATTTTAGCGGCTTCCTGGGCTTTTTTACCATCCCATGCCCAACTTCTCTTGGTGAAATAGTTGACTGTTGCAAATTCAATCAATGCAGAAAATACAAAGGCATAGCAGACAGCTATAAACCAGTCCATTGCAGTAGCATAGGCCACTTTTGGCAAAGAGTTACGGGCACTGATACTTAAGGTGGTCATGGTGAGGACTGTTGTTACTCCTGTAAACGAGGAAAAAAAGAAAAGAAGCAGAGATCAGTTTCATAGCCCTTACGAGATCCCTAACAAGTTATGAGCAGGCCCCCACTCAGCAGGATACCTAAGAAGGCCACATGAAGTCAGCCAGTGTTTGCATATTATGGTCCGAAAGAGTAAGATACTTTGCTCACCAAGAAAAAACACAAGGCTCTGCCTTCAGGTGTTTTCTTCTGTGGTGTTCTGGTTGTGTCTAGCTACAGTGTATCTAAATTAATATTTTTAAGGGCAACACAAACCCAGCTGTCACATAAACCAAAACCTTACTGGTAATTAATCTCTGTACACTGATGCATGGCATGTACAGAGCATCCCTCATTAAGCAGTACATCATAAAATCAGGGAGCAACCCGTTTAGCAGTAACTTGCATAATAAAGTGGGATTATGGACTTTATTTTCTTACATGGAGATTTAATGTGTGAAATTATTGGCTGTTATTGATTTCCTTGACTGTAGCTCCTCCCTTCCCATAGGCCAGTAAATGTCCTAACTGCCACTACTTCTATCTATGGAAAGATGCCCCCAACAGGACAAAATTCAACTCTCATTTACAGCTTTGTAAACCTAGAATGGGTACCCCTGGTCAGCAAAGCGATGCTGGTATGTGCATTCTCCCCATACATCTTGCTTATCTGATTTTTGATCAAAGCTGCCAACTGCTTTCAGTAGGTTTGTAAACAAGAATGACTCTCTTAAGAACAGCTGAACAAAGTTTTACAAAATAAACTGTTCCCTTTCCCCTAATTTTTCATCTAGTGAAAATTTTGTATTTCATCAACCTTCACTTAAGACTGTGTTTATTTTCTGCAATCTTCTAGTGATAAATTGAGTAATTTTAGAGACCCCGAAGGATTTTTCCATGACAACTTTTGCAGTAAATATATGTTTTCTAAATGCAAAATCATATTAATTTGTTTGATGGTAATAGAGATAATTGTCACTAATTAACCTCTACATTGTTTTCCCAGATAAACATCTTAAAACAGACATAAACAAAAATGCCTTGAAATCTGTTTCAAATGCCTAGCTAGAGTATACACTAAATACGATAATATGTATGTTTTTTTGTTCTAAACCATTCAGTATTCCAACCGAGTGGAGAAAAAAACCACAAATCACACCAATCTGATTCTTCTGTCTTCTGTCCTTAACCTCCACGTAATTGATTCATGAGCAATTTCTGTCTTAACTTTACCAAAAAAGCCCAGACAGTGTTTTCAAATGGATTTTGAGCTTTGGAAGAGAACAAGGGAACGTCTAGAACGTCTCAAGCAGAAATAAGCGTTAGTGCACTGTGGTTTTGTTGGAGCAAATCACATCCACAAGCCAGATCGTTCCTTCCCGTGTGCTGGGAGAAAGTGGGATACTCACCAAAGACAGTCCTAGCAGGAACAGATTCTCTGTTTAGCCAAAATGACACCTGCGATAAGATCACAGTCATAATGCAAGGAAGGTACGTCTGGATGACAAAATAACCAATTTTTCTTTTCAGATGGAAATGGGCTGTCATAATCGTGTATTCGCCTAGAAGGAGAAAAATGAGCATATGGGTAAAATAAGGGAGGATCTAGGGACTTAAACAGGACTGCTCCACCCCCCCTCCATTTGAGGATACCATTTAGTCATTCTTAATTGCATAAAAAATGTCTGGATTTCTGTGCTGTGGAAAACCAGGACTTGAGACAGAGGTGCCGCTAGATCCTGCTAGTCTTCACATTCGGTCCCCAAAAGCAGAAAGCAACGACTGGCTGCTCCCACTGCACCGAAAAGCTGTGGTCCTTCTAAGCACCTGGGACATCTTCATGTTCACAGGCTTAAAAAATCTGGGTTGCTGGCACTGCCTCAGTCCTGCATGTTTTTGACCCAGTCCTACAAACTGTCTTATCAAAGTAACAGTTAAGAACATCTACTCTTAGAAACCTGATTTAGTAGCAGGACTTAACCTCATTAGAGCTACTGTTACTGCCAAGCCATCAGTTTCCAAGAATGACAATGGATCCCGACACTCCTTCTGCACCACACTTCAGGGACTGCCTGTCCCAGTATTCAGTGCTGCAAAAATTTCAGCTTTGCACATGGATCCAGGAGGTCTTGTTGATCTCAGTACCCAAACCTATCAAATTGCTCCTCCAGAAAAAAAACCACAACCCTCTAGTGCAGGCGGTTTTCCTAGAATCTGGTACACCTCAGCCCTTGGAAAGATAATCGGTTTCTGGATAGACACTGTGCCGTGCCTTGTTCACCAGGGCAACGAATATTGTATTGCCTGAAGGGAGAATTAACTGAAAGCTGCCACAGCAGTGCTAAATTCCAGGGCTTTTTTACATGCCAAATTCACAGCATTGCCTTAATCTGGCTTTTGTCAGGTCCTCTGAATTTCAGTACAAGCCTAAAAAAAATGCACTCCAAAATCGACAGACCAGCTGTCGCCTTCCCTAATGTTTCAGAAAAATTAAAACTTAACTGGTTCTTTCAGACTCTTCCTGGAAAGCCATATAGTTGTTACTGAAGGCTATTCATTGATAATAACTGCTCCCCAAAGCCAAAACCTTGCTAGCTAAAAACAGGCTACTATTTGCCTGAGAAAAATACGAATAAAAACAAAATTTAAGAATAAAAAACAACCAACCCCTTTGAGCCCTAACAGATCTCCACTCACATTGATATAGAATTAATTTAAAATAATGCATCATTCATCTGGGTACTGATGAATCAGAGTAATGCCTGTTATGAAAGATATAATGTCCTCCAAGAAGAAAACAAATATAGCTGTAATCTCTGTTGCAAGACTTGACTGTTAGTCTCTACAGACCAGCCACAAAAGCAAAATATATAACAGACTGATTCTGCCTTGAGTGAATAGCTGGAGCTGAGCTGCAGCCAGCATTGCTAAGCAGTTAGATTTGACAGATTACTTCTAAGTGACAATATGGCTAATTAGCAGAGAACAGGTCTACAGTGAAAGGGCTTTTGCAGGTATAGCTGCACTGGTATGTAACACTAGAGGAGCTCTGTTACTCTGGATGAAGTTTACAGACCTCTTTCGTGCTGAGGATTTTAGACAGAAAGACTGGAATAGCACAGAAATACCTTACCTGACAGCCTGCCTCAATCTTTACAACTTTCTTCTGGAGTCTGACTTTCTGGTGAAACGGTTTTCTGAAGAGGGATGTGGAAATGGACAGGGAATGCTGTGAAACTGGGGAGAAAATCCCTATGAAGCGGCATCTAATTCCCTTCCATTTAGTGTAATTTTGAACCAGGGATGCTGAACATGCTGTGGTCTCAGGAGGAAGCCCACTTGCTCTTTATTTAGGAGCATTCAGTTTGTGGCTTACCCATAAAATATGCCAGGAGCAGCAGGGCCTATGTGCCTGTAATCTGTTTCTGAGTTGCTGCTGTACTGGGATGTGTTTGAGTCACAGTTTCCCTGCTCACTAAGGAGTGACGATGTGCATGATTGATTTTGACAGTATGCTTTTGGAGCTGGAATAAAAAAAATTATACAGCTTCAGCAGAGCAACAGGACCTCTTTTTTGCCTTTTTAAAATGCATAAAATGAATGCCTACATTCTGATGGCCCTCCACAGCTGATTTTTACCTTATCATTTTCTTTAACCCATCAAAGCTCTTGTCTTCACTGAAATAATGATATCACCTTGATTTTGTACTTGCTCTTCTTCCAGCCAGTATCTTCTCTGATTTCCCATGCTGTTCTTTCAAAAATGCCAACACTAGGAATGCTTCCTCCAGCAGACTTAGGGCTTAAGAAAACCCCACAGCTTGTTTTTTAATGCTCGGGGACCACTGCTTAAAGTAAAGCTAAAAGCTGCCTGAGTTGGCCTTTTGTTTATACAGAACAAAATCCTGGCTTTGTTGGAGTGGCAAAGCTCCCTTTTACTTCTGTTTATCTTTAGACAATAAGCTTTCTTGAGCAAGAGCTAATTTTTGTTATAGGTTTATGTAGCACTTAAAAGAGAATCCTGTTCCTGAGGGGGTCCGCTCATCATTGCACAAAACAATTTTTATAACAAATTTAGCACTAATGAAAAGCCCTAGAGCGGGAATGGCTGCATTTCTTCACAGACCTATGCTACTGTGCTGCTGCTGGTCTTAAGGGTTTTTTTATCCTTTACAAGCTGCTACAGTATTTTTTTGGTATCAAGATGATGTAGTTTTGGAGATCATGCTTACAAATTTTCCAGGGTCTTACATGTGCTTTTCCGTTGCCATTGTGTTGGGATTCAGTAGAGTATTTTAATGAGGCTGGATCAGCCCCCAGGCTTGTTTGTTTACTGGATATACCTGGGCTTAGGTGTATCAACAATTATATTGGGATGATCTTGACATTAGGTCTGTGACACCACAGTTCCTAACCATGCTGACACCCAGAATATTTCGGCCCACAAGAAATGCCTGTGTCCTTTTTAGAGTGATGCAGGGGAAAGATTAATCTCAAGGAAAAATCAGAATTATTTGGTGCAAAATGAAGGGTTGAATGCTTCTTTTATTATTTAGGCTTTGGATATTTCAGAGCTCAGGCTCCAGCTGGCAGAAGATAAGAGAGTGGGTTTTTGTTTTGTTTTATGGCACTGCAGATCCTAAGTTAGCAATGAGAGATTCTGGGTATGGGGAACAGAACTGGGCAACCATTTGCGGAAAGCAACGAGATCCACCCGGACCCAAATCCTGTATCTGACTGTTTTCAGCTCTTGCACCACCAGGATGTAACAGATGTTGGGCCTGTTGGAAGCAGTGTGAGTAGTCAAATATCTTCTCTTTTGGGTGAATGACTTTTGAGGATGTTTTAGCACAAAAAAAACCCTCAAACAGGTGGCACACGTCACAGCTATTTTCCATGGCATGGCTAAAACGTTCCCTATTTCAAGACTGAATGGTGATTTATGAGTGCTAGGATATCTTTTCTGAGAAGACAGCTAAACTTTGTGACTTGCCTACAAAATCAGCAGAATCTCAAGGGATTGGTGCAGGAACATCATTTCCATTTAAAAAAAAAAAAGGCTGCTGGAAAGGAGAGCATAAATGTCCTATGACATACACAAACATTTTGCCTATGTAACTCCAAGGGCTGTATAGTTTGACTTGTGTGTCAAAAAAACCCACAAAAGATACAAGCACTTGGATTTGTGCAATAGCTATTTGGTTTTTCTTTTTTCGTGTTCAACAATTCAATAGGAGGAAGAAGTGCCTTAGACGGCCGTTCGTAAGTAACCCTGATTACTGGCCTCCTACGAGCCTGATGAAGTCCAGAAAATCCATCACTGACTGATGCCTTCCCTGTGCAAAATCGGATTTTTGTATTTTGCTAATCCCCGGTTACAATCTGTGTCCTGCTCTTTGTGATCCACCCTGCAATCAGAATCCAGCCAGCACAGATGTAACCGGGGACATCAATATAAAATCTTGACGTTGGAAAACAAACATTTATTAGCCTAAATCTTAAGATACAGGAGGGAGGTGGTTACTGGGCAGAAACTTTGGGATTTGTCTGAACAGTTCCCTGCTTCCTTGGGCTGAGGCGTACAAGGAGATTTCACAGGCAAAGCTGCAAA